>NC_133622.1:230224975-230377475 GCF_048593235.1 Sminthopsis crassicaudata | reverse complement strand
GTATATTCTTATGTACCTAAGTGTGTATATATGTGTGTGCATACATTTGTGTGTATCTGTGTTTATACACATATACATATAAATGAAATTCTATTCCTTCTGATTTTGAGTTACTTTATTTTTGCTTAAATCCTTCCCCACTATATAATAATTTAAGTATCCTTCCTATATGTAGCCTTCATCTAGAATTACATAATTTTACAGTTTGGTGAGATTTCAGATTCCATATAGTCTAAGAACAGTTTTGTACATAGAAGATAAAGTGTAATATTTGAATTTAGGAAGTCTTGTGTATATATTCTTCTGTGTGTATGTATGTAAATGTGTATATATGTATGTATAAGTGTGTGTATAACATATGTGTGTGTGTGTTTTTCCTGCCTCACACACTAAATGTGTTACCCCAGGCAAGTCATTTAACTTTTCTCCTACCTAAGTTCCCTTGATGTGAAATGAAAGGATTAACCTCCATTATCTTGGCAACTCCTTCCATTTTGAAATCTATGGATCTTTGAATCTTATGACCTAGTTTTTCAAAAATCTTTATTGTATACCATATGTCAAAAAGTCATCCAACCATGCTTAAATACCTCTAGTAATGAGAATCAATTATTTCTTGAGGGATCATATGGATAGATCTATTAGGAAGCATGTCGATATTAAGTCTAAAGTTGTCTCTTTGTGAATTATCCCAATGAGGTAAATAATAGATCCTAGGTAAGGAGTACCAGCGATGGAACCTTAAGGATGATCTCTAGGGACATCATGCTTCAGGAGATGACAAAACAGAGAACATGGATGGCAAACCATAGAGGGAAGAAACATATCCCCCCCTTTTATGTTGGCATCCTATCCATCTGAAACTAATTCTAGTCATGGATCCTGAACTCGAGGACTTTAAATTATACTGGAACCAATAATGATGTTTCATACTTATTTCCATGCATAATTTCTGAATTTTAATTGCAGTTCTATATCAGAAGTTGAAATTGGTTTGGTTTTGGTAACCAAAGCAACCATCTCCTTCTACATTCAAAAAAAAGATATACAAAGTCCAGCTGAAAGTGGTCCAAGGGAATGGTTTCCAAATATGTATCTCAATGGTACTGGAATCAATGGGTCCCTTACATAAAGGAATGTCCTGTACCTTATATCTGAAAAGTCTTAGATTTTACAATACTATCTTTGGGTACCATGTTCAATTGTGGGCATTGATTTTCAGTTCAATGTAATTCAACAAAAATTATATTAACACCCTACAAGGTGCCAAATAATATGTTATATTCTGGAGACAAAAGTATAAACAAATATTCCTGAAATCGAGAAGTTTACATTATGGATCTTGAGATTCAGTGATTGGTGTAATTAATATGTACAGAAGGGAACAAATTCAAGCTGATCTAAATAGTGAATCATGGGCATGAAACTGGGGATATTCAGGAATGGTTGTCTACAGAAGGTGGCACCAGAGCTGAGATTCTTCAAATAAGACAATTTTAGCAGCTGGAAAGGAGAAAAAAACATAGTCCTGTAATGGAGAATGATACTTATGAATTTCTAACAACAGAAAATAAACTGATGAGGTCAGTTCAATGCTAAAATACTCATCTTTCAGTGATGTCACATGTGTGAGGAGGAAATTGCATCAATTAAGACTGAGAAGATGGGACAGAGCACAGTTGTTATGGCCAGATGGAAGAGCATTTTATGCTGTAGATAAGAGGGAGCCATAGATTTTTGATCTTTGGAATAACAGAAGCAAATGCGTCTCTTAATATTTCATTGACAGTTGTATAGATATAAGCAAAACCAGGAAAGATACTGGAAGTAGGAGGTTACCTGGGGTGGAATAGGAGGCAAAAACAGTGTCTCAGTATGTTGTAGTCTGTGAAGTCTGAGTTCAAATCTCAGCTTTTCTACTTATCATTTTCTACATTGCTAACTTTAGACATTAAGAGACATAATTAACACACTTTGTTGGGTACTGCTAAGCCTAACTAATTAATTGATCATGATTGGGCTATTGTCTCTTATTTTACCTTAATTTTCAAAGGTAATTGCTTGAGACAACTAGATGATGTAATGCATAGAGTTCTGGACCTCCAGTCAGAGAGATCTGAGTTCAAATCTAGATTCAGACATTTATTAGCAAGACACTTAATCCTTTTTAATCTCAGTTTTGTCCTCTATAGAATGAGCTGGAAAAGACAATGGTAAATTCCTCTATTATTTTGCAAGAAAATTCCCAAAACGGGGTTGCAAAGGATTGGACATGATTGAAAACCACTAAATATAACAAAACCATTTAATCAAGAGGAATTTATTAAGCACTTAATACCTTCCAGACATTAGGGATAGAGAGATAGTAAATGAAATAATCCCTGCACTTATGAGATTTTGATTTTACAGAGGGAAACAACCTTTATGCATATAATTGTTTTCAAAATAAATATGTTGGTTTTGGAGCAAAGGCACTAGGAAGCTGGTATATCTTGATAATACTTTGGATAGTGTTCAGAATACTACATTTTTCATTAGGGAAAGATGAGACTCTCCTTTAGGTTAAACTTCTATTGCTGGAGTTTGGGGAGATAAGTTGTGCCGAGGGGTCCAGTCCCTTCGTCCAAATTAAGGATTGGTATCTTAAGCAGAGTCTGGATAGGCAGTAGTTAGCAGCTGACCTGTAGTTTAATGATTGCAGTATTCATTTCTTTAATTGCTTTCTAATTCTAAAATATCTGGTGATGTAATATCTATCTAGTCAATCCCCAGTTGTTGTTGCTGTTGTTGTTGTTTTTGTCTAATCAGTTAAGTGGCTTTGAATTTATAAGTAGATGAATTTCTTACTTACCTTCTAAGTATATCCATCATTATTCTGAGCTGCTTCTCCTACAAACTGCTCAAAATCCACTTTTGCCAAGCCAAAAGGAGGTTTTCTCTTATTGATGAGAGGATGATTTCTTGGTTTCCAAAGCAAATTATCATGGGTGGAATCATTGGAGAATCTTCTGTCCACCCTAAGACAGCTTTAATTTATTGATTCCTGACCATATTGAGAAGTATCTAAATATATTTTCTATAAATATTAAAGTGACCCAGCATTCCCCAGACTTTTTTAGGGTTTCTGGAGATACACCATCATGACTCTAATTGCATTTTCTATACAACAAGAAGGCCTGTAACCTTGACCACTCCATTGTGTTGCTAATATCTACCTCAATAAAACTGATTGGCTTTTTGGTCTACTTTTATGCAAAGTACTTGGAATTCTGAATCTTGATAAGGATCATTTAAGACTTCATTTAGACCTGAGGTAATCAGGAACATTTTCTTGGAGTAGATGCTGATTAAGATGTTCCTAGAAGGAATCTAGAGAACTTAAGAACTAGAAGTTTGGAGGAAGAGCTTTCTAGGAATGAAAATAGATAAGAGAACATTCATGGGTAAAAAAAAAAAAAAAAAAAAAAAAATGAAGACCGGTTGTTTATACTAAAGACTCTATTAAGAAGAGAAGGCATTATTAGCTATGTGTCCTTGCTGGATCTCCGACCTTACTGCACTAAAATGGAGAGCTTGGATTGGATGGCATTATGTTTTAGTAAGGCCAAGAATTCACAAAGGAAAAAAAAATGCATTTTCAAATAATGTTTAATTGGTCCATTGGCTATTATTTGTCAATTCTTGATCTAAAGTGATGAGAGCTTGAATGGAAAGAGTGATGGAAGGATAAATAAAGAGAAAGGAAGTGACAGAAGATAGACTTTTTTTTTTTGGAGGCTGGGGTTAAGTGACTTGCCCAGGGTCACACAGCCAGAAAGTGTTAAGTGTCTGAGACCAGATTTGAACTTGGGTCCTCCTGAATTCACGGCTGGTGCTCTGTCCACTGCGCCCCCTAGCTGCCCCTATAGACTTCTTAAGAGATTTGATTTGTTGGGTTCAGGAGAGGGAAGAGGGATAGATTATACCCTTGGGCGACTGGAATCATGGGCATGACTGTGGCCTCAAGGGCCAAGAGAAGTTGAGAGAAAAGGAAAGCCTTGAAAGATATAATGAAACACAGAACATTTTTTATGATCATTGGTTAGAGTGAGGCCCTGATTATTCATATTAAAGAAAAGGAATACAATAGTGCAGTTTCTTTTTTGCTTTCAAGATCAGAATGATGGGGAAGATGCCAGCACAAAAGATTTGCTTCCTTAAATGTATTTTACTTATTTTAATACCCTTTATTTTCTTGGAAACCTACTAAGCATCAATTGGGGGCCAGCCTCTTTCCATCCCTTGGTCCTTAAATCCCAACTAACCTGAGAGAATGAATGCTCTTTGAATGCAATGACTGGAAGTCCCTGGTACATAGTTTCATAGTACTTTTTAAGAAAAGATTATGAATTCCCTTGAATCCTCCTAATCTCTTCTAAAAAGCTCTCTTAGAGTCCTAACATTCTATTCATTTCCATTTAAGTAGTTCTTATTATGTGCAGGAACACATAATAAGAAGGAAAGTATTGAACTGGCCACATATCAAGAAGGAAGACTAAAAGACAGAAGGACAAAAATGTCTCTGCTACCCTTCAAAGTTTGCGGAAAACAGGGCAGAGATCCAGACTGCTACTTGGACTCGATATCAAACTTTTAGGAGGACACAGATATGAAAAAAGAAAAGGAAAGATAAGTCATGATATGAATAACTGAAGTAAAAGCTCCCGAATCAATGAAGCCATTCATTTAATTACCTGAATATGTCTAAGGAGAAAGACAACCATGATAGAGAGGTAATATAGTAAATTCAGTATTGGATCCAGACTCAGGAAGACGAGAGTTCAATTCCATTCTCAGATACTTGCTAGCTATGTGACCCTGGAGAGCAAGCAGAAGGGGGGAAAGGCCACCAATGACAGAGTACAGTTGTTCAATTAAATAAGCAATTATAAATGAAATTAAATCCAACATTGAATTAAATGCCTGCCATTCTTAAGTCCCTATGTGAGGGATACAAGGGGGAAAAAAGAACCAAAAAACAGCAATACCTTAGCTCAAAGACCTCACATTTTGCTGGGAGAATACAGCAGGTACAAAGATAAATAAATTTAAGGGAACTGAGGAGAGTTAGGGCATTAATAATTGGGGGGATCAGACAAAAAGTCCTTGGAGGAAATAATGCTTGGGATGAGCCTGGGAGAAAGACAAGGATTCTAAAAAGCAATTGAAGGTGGAATGCATCCCAGGCTCCAAGGATTGCTTTGCAGATGCTCAGGCTAGAGATTGAATACAAGATCAGTGAATTTTCAGATGTGAAGAAAAGTGATGTGTGATAAAGCTGGAGCCAGACTAGCTAAAATTTTGGTTGTTTTGCTCTTTTGTCAATAGAATAGGAGCCACTGATGTCTGGGAGGCTAGCAGGATTCATTTGGGTCATGATGATAATGATGATGATAGAGACAGACAGACAGACAGTGAGGGAGAAAGGAGAAAGGAAGAGGGAAGAGAAAAAAAAAAAAGAGAGAAAGAAGGTGGGAGGGGGGAAAGAGGGGGAAATTGATTTTTCTCATATGATAATATCATTTCATAGTGTTTCCTAAGACACACCCTAGAGATAAGGAAGCTTAGTGCAAGCCACATGGTAAGAGGAACACAGTATAGTGCTAAGACCATTGTAGAGAGACATTGATGTAATGACACTGTACTGCTCTTGGAGTCAGTTGAGGTGTGAATTCAAGTATACTTGGACTCATACTGAATGTGTGATGCGTGCAAATCACTTATTATCTCTGATCCACGAAACTCTCTAAGACTAATGATCTGTAGTCTTGTATATGTGAAAGATGCATGTGCAATATTACTTCCCTTGTCTATGATGAAATCAAGGAGGAAATAAAGGAGGAAGGAAGGAAGGAAGGAAGGAAGGAAGGAAGGAAGGAAGGAAGGAAGGAAGGAAGGAAGGAAGGAAGGAAGGAAGGAAGGAAGGAAGGAAGGAAGGAAGGAAGGAAGGAAGGAAGGAAGGAAGGAAGGAAGGAAGGAAGGAAGGAAGGAAGGAAGGAAGGAAGGAAGGAAGGGAAGGAAAGAGATCCATGATTTACAATATGCCATCGAAACCTAAATACTCGATTTTGGTTCAGCTACTGATTTAGCAACTTATTAAGTGACCTAGAGCAAATCATTTAGTCCTTGAGCCCCAGAAATTTAAGATATGTATGTATGTATATATATATATATATACATATATATATATATATAATTTATTTATATATTTTAAAGAGGCTGGTGGCTAGTGTCCTTTCCAATATTGGTATTTATCAATTAAAAACAAAATAGGAGGTAGAATTCTTCTTAGATCCTTAATTGTGGAAGGTTCAGTTCTTTGAAATTCCTGGCAGAATCATCAGACCAACCCCCCCAAAAAACAAACAAACAAACAAACAAACAAAAAACATTTTGAGAACATTGACATCAGTGGTCAATACACACATTTCCCCCCCTCAGATCTTTCTTCTAACAATTTAACTGATGCCTCATCAGATTACAAAGAAGGCTCAAAATTGTCCCCAAATTATTTCATTTTATGCTAAATGTCTCCCATTAAAAAAAAAAAAAAAAAAAAAAACTGTAAAGAAAGCCACTAGAGGGCATGTTTTGGGGAAGGAAAACTTGGCTTTCTGAGTTTGTCATGGAAGGGTTAAAAATCCCACTTACCACTAGGTGTCAATGTTGGATCAGCTTTCAGGAGCCAGACTTGGGCTCTTGGCAAAGTTTTTGGACATTAAGGAAAGGGTGTTTTAGGATTGTTTCTGTTCCTGTTAAGATGCTATCTCCTTTTTTGGTTTTTCTTTGAAAATTAGATTATTCAGGCCAAAAGATCAGGTCCTAATTGTGTAGGTATCTCCTTGTATTTCTTTCCTGGAAAATTCAGTCTTGACTTTTCTCCTTTTCTCTTTTTTTCAGCGTATTCTTTAAGTCCCTTATCAAGTGTTAAGTGCTGTCTGCCAAGTTACCCAGGGTATCTCTGGGTATGGGAAGGAGAGAGGCTTCAGAAAAACTAACCAACTTTCAATCACATGATCTGAACTCCCTTTGCCATTTACCATCTGAATGATCTTGCATTATCCTCTCTGAGCCTCAGTTTCCTCATCTGTAAAAAGGAGAGTAAATTAGATGGCTGCTGAAGTCTTTCCACTTTTAAGTCTGGGTCTTGGTATTTGTAGATTGTTAGATCAGGAAGAGATCTTAAAGGGCACTCAATAGAACTCCCTCTTTTTACAAATGGGGAAACAGAGTCTCAGAGTTGATAAGTGTCTTGTAGGTGAAAAGAGTGAAGGTCTTAGAATCAGAAAGCCTCCTCTTCCGGGTCTTACCTTCTCCATCTGTAAAATGAGCTTCACCATCTTTAAATCCCTTTCCAGTTTGCAATTTAGAATCCTCTTACTTGGTAGTTAGTCCCAAGAGAAGATTTAGCCTTCTGCCTTTGATCCCCATATTTGCTGATGGAGGTGAGTAATCAGGCCTAAGGAGGTGGGGTTGGTGATGGAGAGTGAATAGACTTCTGACACTAGAATAAGAATGACTTGAATTCGAATTGAACTTCCCACACTTACAAGCTGTATGACCCTGGACAAGTCAGAGAATTTTTGTCTGCTTGACTTTCCTTAAATATTAAATAGGAACAACAAAAGCACCTGCTTCACAGAGTTATTGTGAAGGTCCAATGGCATAATATTTATTTGCAAAATTCTTGGCACAAAATAGATAGTTAATAAAGTTTGTTCCTTGTAACCCTTCCCCCAAAAGGGTTATTTTGACTGAATTTTTGTTAGTGTGTGCATAGCTATGTACATGTACATGTATATAATTTACAAGAAAGAAGCTCCTTGAGGATAGAGGAAATTGGATTTTAATATTGATAACCTTTGTGACCCCAACATCTATCATACTACTTGGCATTTAGAATGTGCTTACTAAGTTTTTCTTGATGGACTGATGGGGTGCCATCAATGGAAACTGGGAAATTTGCTTAAACTCCCAGAATCTATTCATTTGAAATATATAATCAATACTATATAATATGATCAACAATATATAATCAATATAATCTATGTCCTAGCATGATTGGGAGAAAAAACAAAGTTTCCTTAAGTGTGATTTACTATGAATATGCATTAGGATTTTTTTTTTTCACCACTGGGTGATTATTTGAAATTTAAAAGGAGGTCAGTAGAGAATCTTTATTTAAAATAATATCTGGTAGGTTGTTGTTTTTGTTATTTGTTTGGTTAAGCTCCTTAAATTTGATAAGACAGAATATTTTCCCTCTCTCCCTTGCAAATAGGACTTTCCTCAAACACCCTCAGATGTTCAGTCAGAGATTTCAGGTATAAAACTACCTGTCTCTTTACCCCTCCACCTCCACTCCACTGGCTGGATTGATTAACTATACTGTCACTCAGGGAACTGAACATGGACAAAAGAAACTCTCTCCCTGAAAGGGGAAAAAAAAAGCCTCTCTTTGAAATGCTAAAAGGGAGCATCTGAAAAGAAAATCAACTGAAGGCCCAAGGAATTCAATGGGCTGCCTTTGCTTTCATGACATCATAGAGTTTTAGAATTAAAAAGGAAAGCAGAAAATATTTAATCTAACAACATTATTTTACTAATGGTGAAACTGAGACTCAGAAATGTTAATTTCCCAAGCAGGAAAAAACAAAGGTAGAATGTGAATCCAGAGAGCTACAGAAACTCTTATGGGGGGGCTGGGGGAGACTTAGTTATCCAAATAATAAATTTGACCAAATAATCTCCCATTCTGCTGCAGATTTAACAAAGCAGGACTAAACTACTTCTGTAATAACAAAACTTGACTTGACTATACCCATTCTGGGTACACAAAACATGGAACCTTTCCAAGCCTGGCCCTTTTCAGTTGCATTAACCCCACAAATGTTTCCTACAAACTGCAGCTAGGGACATTGCAGTGTACCTTCTTTAGGTACACACTATCTCCCACTGGTGCAATCAAAGACTGTAGAATACTGCTGATTCGTTGTGTGGAATAAAGCTACATAAATCAAGATCTGTGCTCTAGGATGCTGAAGCTGCTACCAGCAAGCAGTCATCCTTAGCACAGGTGCATTTCTTTATCTTTTAGTTTGGTTCTCATTTTATGCGGCCTCCAGTCATGCAGACCTGCTGGTGGGTGATAATATCCCTGGACTTTCAAAGAAGGAAGGATGATTAATCCTTCAACATTCTCAACTGAGGATTCGGTTTCCTTTGGAAATTCAGTTTAGCTCAGGATAGTTCTCCAATTGATATGATGCCCAAAAGAAGATTTATTTCACTGACAGTAATCAGAAAAAAAATAAATAAATAACTACTTGTACTCGAATAGATCATATGGGTAAGCAGCTAGAAAGTTGGACCAGAGTAGGGAACTTCACCACTTTTACTTTCCTGAAATGTTCCTGAATGCAATGGAATAAATGTTGGATTTGTAGTAGGGAAGATAGACTGGCCTTGCAGAATGTAGGTGCAAAACATGCATACATGAACACACACACATGAACCAGAATCACCACTTCCTCCATCTCTAACAACAACAGGAAAGATCACAGGATTTGAAAGTGAAATCAACAATCAGAACATCCATGAGCATTCTCTATCTATACATCCACTATGGCAGGCAGATAGTACAGTAGATAGAGTAATGGGCCTAGAGTCAAGAAATCTCATCTTCATAAATTCAAGTTTATACTGGGATATTTAGCAAATGTGCAACTGTAAAGGGCTAGAACTGAGCAAATGCACTTAGATAATGGAGCATGTGAGACTGATTGCCAATTGGACAGTTCCCTATTAACTTGTTTGAAAGATGACCCTCCCCAACTATTCCGGGCTGGCTGGATGGGTGGGTGTGGACAAAGAAGGGGAAATGACATGAGTGGGTGGAGTAGGAGGAGGAAATTGTGGCATTCTCCTGGTGGTGGAGAGTGAGGAAGGAAGTATGGAGATTGCTAGATCTAAACCCCTGACCGAGACCGCAAAAGACCAAGAATAAAGACTTTTGATGATCCTGACTCTGGCTGATTCTAGGAAGACAGGGTCCAACTATGGACAAATTACTTCACCCTATTTGCCTCAGTTTCTTCATCTGTAAAATGATCTGCAGAAGGAATTTCAAACCACTCCATTTTTTTTTTTTTTTTTTTTTTTTTGCCAAGAAAATCCCAATTAGGGTCAGGAAGAGTTGGAAATAATTGAACACATTGATTTTTCTGTTATTTACCAGGTACTATTTTAAGCAGTGAGAATACAAAGTCAAAAGTTTAAAAAAAAAAATCTCTGCTTCAAGTACTATTCTCATATTTTAAATGTGAAAGCTAAACTCATGACCTCACCACTCTTTTCCAGTTCTAAACCCCCAGGATCTATTAGCTGGTGCATAGAATTATAGATTTAGAACTTAATGGTATTTTAGTTATCCTCTGGTTGAACTCCCTCATTTAACAGATCAGGAAACTGAGATCCAGAGTGGTTACATGCTTTACTGAACTCCTCAGAATTTTATTAGTTAATTTCTGCCAAGTCTCTCCAAATCTCCAAAGCAGCAGTTGTTCCTTGGAAGGCAGCACCATGGAAATGTAAAATTATTGAACGATCAGCAAAGCAGAAGGCATTGGGAAATGTCTTTCATTTCACACTTGTTCTATTTAAATCCTTGTTTTCTGAAGGGTTTAGTTTGCAGAGTAGAGCTAGGCTGATCTTTCATTTTCTGCTTGCCCTCCACTTGCACTCGAATTCTCAAGCTCTCACATAGTATAGTTCTTGAAGAGAAAGCTTCATTCCAACACCCAAGCTGTTTTTATTGACTTTTGTCTTAATCCTGACAACACTGCTGTTGGTATTAAATTTTTAGAAACCATTTTTGCTTCTTAAAAAAAAAATCTCAATAGCTAGAGCCATCACTCTAATGTGGTTATTCAATGAGCAATGAAAAATCTCATGATGGCATACTTAAATTACTTGAAGCATATTGCACAGGTTGACTCATGTAAAAATGTGACTAAGGTAGCATCCAGGAAATGCTACCTGAAAACCTCCCTCCTTCTCTGCTGGGGTAAGAATGAGGGCAGACTAGGGAGAAAGGGTAACTGAGGGTAATCGCTGCAAAATATTAAAAAAAAAAAAATCTAACAAGAGGCCCACAGTATACTTCCCTTCAGTGAGTTTATTGGAAACATTGATGGGAATTGCCCCAAATCAGATATTGTATATGAATAGGATCCACAAGGATGGATAGACCCCATGGATGAGGAAACAAGTACATAAAGATAAGAAAACAAATTCCAGTTTTTCTATGATTTATATCCCAAGTCACATCATTAGCAGCAGAGGAGGCAAGATTCAAAATTACAACTCCATCCCTTCATTTTGGCTGAGGCCAGTGGTCTTCTGTGCAAGCTCATGGAAACCATGTCCGGCAAAAAAGGATGCTTTTGTTTTCATTTCTCCCATCAGTTTTATATTAAAGCTTACAGATTGTTTGTTGATCACTTCTTACATGTGAGTCGCTTTTGATAGCATCTGTGAACAAAAATGAAGTATGGTCCAATTCTTCATGAAACACTCCCAGTATGTGCTAAAAATATTAAAATGGAATTAGCATACATTTAACAAAATAGATATAAGTACAATAGAATAGAGATAATATTAATATGTGATTTTCTAAGTTAATATGCTGCTGACAGGAATGCTCATATAATAAACAGAATCCTTTGCTTGTATTTGAATTTAACACTGTTGATCTACTTCAACCTTCTCCAATCCCCTTATACTGATTTTGGGGACAAATGAGCCACCCATTATAGAAGCCAATATCACAAAAGTAATAATCTTTTGGTTAATGCACTGAAAATGTAAATCTGTAAAGTCCATCATATATGTGTATATATATATATATATATATATATATATACACATATATATATACATATATATACATATATACATACATGTATGTATATATGTATATGTATACACATATATATAAAACATATATATGAATTTAAAATGTAATTCTGAGAAGTCCATTATATATATATGTGTATGTGTGTGTATGAAAATGTAAATCTGTAAAGTCCATCATATATATATATATACACATATATATATACATATATACACATATAGATATACATATATATGAATTTAAAATATAATTCTGAGAAGTCCATTATATATATATATGTGTGTGTGTGTGTGTGTATGAAAATGTAATTCTGTAAAGTCCATCATATATATAGAGATATAGATATATAGATAGATATACATATACATATAAAACATATATGAATTTAAAATGTAATTCTAAGAAGTCCATTATATATATGTGTGTGTGTGTGTGTGTGTGTATGAAAATGTAAATCTGTAAAGTCTATCATATATATATATATATATATATATAGATAGAGATATAGATATAGATAGATAGATATGAATTTAAAATGTAATTCTGAGAAGTCCATTATATATATATGTATATGTATATATATATGTGTGTATGTGTGTGTATGTGTGGATATTTCATATATATGTTCATATATATGATCATATATATGTCAAACATCTACCCATACACATATATAGAAACAGAAATCACTTAGATATATAATAACATTTATATAGACTATATTTATTTGTGTATATTTACCTATGTGTGTATATGTTTGTGTGTACACTACTTTTAGGTTCAACCATTTATATAAAAAATAATGAATTTCAATAGGACCATTGTGAAAGAAATATAATATTCATAAAGAAATTTGAGAAAAAGCACCACCACAAGAGTAACTCCAATCAGTCCTCCTTCTAGAGCTTCAATTCATTACAAATAGTTACTTCAGTAAGGCTTTGTGTAGAATGGACTGCTTTCTCTTCAACGTGGAATTATTCTTGCTTTAATAGGGTATCTAGTTCTCCAATTATAACCTGATTAAACAAAATGCATTGGATAATAACTTCCCTCAGAGGGAATGCAATTCATCTTCAGTTTAAGATTATATTAGTTTTGAGCCAGTGTGGAACACATAGTAGGTGCTTAATTAATGCTGATTGATTAGTTGGTCTATGTGTCACAGAGTGCTTTGTCATTCCTATTAAGCCATGGAATCTTTCTCACATAATATTTGTGCTTGCATTGAACAAAATATTCACAGTTACAAAGAAAGCAACAATATTGCATATATTAAACAAAGTATTTATATATACATTGATCAAAATACAATTATATGTTTATACATTCTTTAAATGAAATACACACAATTTTAAAACTTTAAAAAGAAAAATTACTTTGAAATGACAAAAAAATAAGTGAAACTAGCAATTTTTTCTTGAATTAAGTAGTATATAGTGAGAAAAATCAAATTCACATATCCCAGCTTTAGAATCCCTCTAGATGGTTAAGTATAGAGCCAAGATATTAAATAAGTTGTTCAAGGTCACACAGTTAGTATACATAAGAGGCAATATTTGATCAAACATGTCTCTGATTCCAAAATTCTCTCTCTAGTACTAAGATTCTACTTTGGTATTTCAAAGAAAATTGCTCTCCAGCTAACTGTCTCTCCCCATCAACATCTTGCATTTGTTCACTTGAACTTAGGAATCTGGGTTTAAAATTTTATATCTGCCTTACATTGTGTCATATTAGATTAGATCTATCACCGCAACCTTTGATGGTGATAGAGAGGAGAAAATAGTGAAACCATAAGGATGAAAGTCACTGAAGTGAATGAAAAAAAATAATATTTTTTGATTGTTATCCCACTATTCCACTTTCTCCCACTTTCCTTAATGTATTGTTTTTTCCTACTAGAATGTAAAGTCCTTGAAGGTAGGAACTACCATGCTGCCTTAGCTTCCTGGAATATCAAAAGTGCTTAATAAATATTCAATACATGAATGAACTTAAGCATCCATCCTTGTCTCTATCTAGATAGTTACCTATTTTTTGTTCATCTGGTTATTCATGATCAA
This sequence comes from Sminthopsis crassicaudata, assembly GCF_048593235.1. Lineage (NCBI taxonomy): Eukaryota > Metazoa > Chordata > Mammalia > Dasyuromorphia > Dasyuridae > Sminthopsis > Sminthopsis crassicaudata. The sequence goes on along the minus strand of NC_133622.1, from coordinate 230,363,453 downwards.
CTCTATGTGACTTCGACTTTTGTCCATAGGGTTTTCTTGACAGAGTTACTGAATGGTTTGCTACTTCCTTCTCATTGTGCCTCTGTTTTACTGATGAAGAACTGAGACAAATAGAGTAAAATGACTTGGCCATCATTACACAGATAGTAATTGTCTGGAGCCAGATTTGAAGTCTGATCTTCCTAACTCTAGACCAGTGTTCTATCCATTGTACTATTTATCAATTACTTTAAAGAAGGATAGACTAGATCTATTTCATAATGTGGACATTTGACAATTTTAAAAATAGCTGGGACTGTGGCCAAACAATAAAAAATGACGTAGGAAATGCTGTAGAAGAAATGGACTTACTTTCTACTTGCTGAACATTTTCCCAGCAATGAGTAGATCTCTTCCAGGCCAGTAATGATGTTGAGAGGATTTGAATTCTGATAAAGGTTGGAACAATGGAGATAAACTAGGTATGGAGTGAGAAACACCTGAGTCCAAATTCTGTCTCAAATACTTACTAGCTGTGTATTCTAATGGAAGTGGATATCTTCAACATAGAGAAGAGCTAATCCAATTCCAGTTGATCAATGATGGACAGAATCAGCTACACCCAGAGAAGGAACACTGGGAAATGAGTGTAAACTGTGAGCATTGTTTGTTTGTTTGTTTGTTTTGTTTTGTTTTGTTTCTCTTCCCAGATTATTTTTACCTTGCAAATGCAATCCTTCCTTTGCAACAACAACAACAAAATTCAGTTCTGCACATATATATTGTACCTAGGATATACTATAAGATATTTAATATATGGAAATACCTGCCATCTAGGGGAGGGGGTGGAGGGAAGGAGGGGAAAAACTTAGAACAGAAAGGAGTGCAAGGGATAATGTTGTAAAAAATTACCTATGCATATGTACTGTCAAAGAAAAGGTTATAATTATAAAAATTAATAAAAAAATAAAATAAAAAATACTTATTAGCTGTATGACCCTAGGCAAATCATTCTTTGAAATTTCGTCTTTTTGCAAAATGGGTCAGTAACAACATTTAACTTGTATGGCATTGTGGGAATTAAATGTGATAATATATATATATATATATATATATATAAACTAGAAAATATTACAGAAATGCTATTTGGCATCAAATGCCAATAAGGGCCCTTTCAACTCTGAGGCTTTTATTCCTAGTTTCTGAGCCCTTACTTTGAATGTGCCCGCTTTTCTAGCCTCCTGCATTATGTTTCTCAAAGGGAGGTTTTACTCTTTTTTTTGGAGTTGGTTTTGAACAATTAAGCTAGGACCTTATTTTTTGCCTTCTCTATGCTTCCTGTGGCACACTGGCATAAATTCAAGATCCATCCCTGGATGGTTTTATCACTAGGGAAATTGTCTCTTCCCTTAATCTGGGAAATGGTTCAGAGCAAAACTTACCAGGTGATGTCCTTTTAACCAGGTGTAGCTCAGGGCTTTGGCAAACCATCAGGGTAGAATTTTACACCTGAATGTTCTTCAGAGAGCTGCTCTGAGTGGCATGTGTGACGAGCAGACAGATTTTCTTCCCCATAATTTCCCTCCAGTGATTTTATAGAATGGTTCTGATGGGACTATGGAGCCCTATAAAGTGATAAGCCAATCTATCCCAGCTGGGGGACATTTTCAGATTCCTCGGGCAGTTGAATGACTTGGAAATGGAAAGATGTGAATCTTGGTTTTGTCAGCTGAAGCTTCTGTTTTCCCACAGTGACTTTGTGTGTTTGATAGGAAAATGAGCTATGTGAGTTTTTCTGGAGCCTTTAGATTAATAGCTACAGTTCCCCTTCTCTTCCCCCCCCCCCAAAAAAAAAAATAAGTTCACTTTATTCTTGATTTCAACATTGTAAGGAAAGTGTTATAGTTCTCATATGACAAAGCTGGACCAGCCAGCTTTACCTGAAAACTTTTTTGATAGGAAATCAAAGGCTGAATAGATCATATTCAGGTTAAGGAATTCAGAAGTGAATAAAAAGGTGTTTTTTTTTTTTTTTCTTTTTTTAAGATATCACCTTTCTTTCATTATGTCTTAGTGTGATAGAAAGACCAAGAGCAAATTTGTTTGGTGGCAGTTGTTTTATTAATTTCTCTAAGAGAAAAAAAACAAAAACAAACAAACAAACAAAAAAACTGGTATTTAGCTTCTTTACCCACTCTAATATCCTTGTTAGTGAGTCTCAATATGGCATAGTAAGGAATTTTGTTCTTGACACAACAGACAAAACTTTAGTAGGCCTTACTCAGAAAAAATGGTTGAATGTACCTCCTGTATTGGTCAAGTAAGCTTAGAGAGAACAACAGAAAAATATACCGCAAGGATATAGTTACTGTGTTAAAATATTTAGGAAACTCCACTGTAAAACATAATTAATGTTTTTATAATCATAATAATAATAATGATAATAATAACTTATCTTGGCCCAGAGAAAAGTCAGAAGAAATGGATGGAAGAAATAAAGATGGACACTTAGTAAATCTCACTAACAAGGAGAGCTACTGTACATGGAAATGGGCTCTTTAACATATATTGGCTTCCCCCTTTGTAGAGATGTTTAAACAGAGTCTGGGTGACTATTGCCAGGTATGTTATTGGAAGCAGATTTTGTATATGGGTTAGAAGAGATATTACTATATTTCATGATTCTTTGATCATCTGGGATAATTATAGCTCCTTACAAGAAGCACTGTCCTCAAGTGACAGAATTTCCTCTACCCACAGAAACAAACAATTTTTGAAAGTTGTTTATGAACTCATGGAAATAACGCTAATCTTAATACAAATACAACTACTACTATTTCTATTTCTACTACTACTACTACTACTACTACTACTACTACTACTACTACTACTACTACTACTTCTACTACTACTACTACTATTACTCCTACTACTGCTACTACTACTACACATTATAATAATAATAATGCCTAAAGTTTAGATAGTGATCGAAGGTTTTCAAAGTTCCTTTCATATATTATAATCTTTTATATCCAAAGCAACACGTAGAGCTAGGTGTTATTATTCGATCCATTTTACAGATGAGGAAGTGACTTGAGATGTTAATTGACTTGGCCAGAGTCATACATTTAATAAACATTGGAGACATAATTGGGACAGTTCTTTCTGATTTTAAAAACCATATAGAGGGGCAACTAGGTGGCATAGTGGATAGAGCACCAGCCTTGAATTCAGGAGGACCCGAGTTCAAATCTGGTCTCAGACACTTAACACTTCCTAGCTGTGTGACCCTGGGCAAGTCACTTAACCCCAGCCTGGGGGGGGGGAACCCACATAGAGTTTGAATTTTTACTTTATTTTTTTTATTTTATTTTTTTTTTAGCAACACAGAAAACAGTTATGTGTACTTATTGAAAGTTGTTATTATCTGCTGTGTTCACTAAAGTTTTACTCTGATCCATCTTGGCCTGGAGCAAATTATGGTTTTCAAAACCGTTCAGTTCTAGCATGTGCCCTGTCATACTACAGAGCCTGATAAACCTACTAAAAGTCATAGATTCATATCCCATCGTATGTTATCTTCATCATTATCATCATAATCATAATAACAGGGATTAGATTTGGAGGCAATAGAAGTTACTGAAGAGCATCTCACAAGATGAGCAAAAGTTTTAATAGAGAAATGAGACAATCTCCATTGAGAAAATACTTTGATGAAATAGCATGTCATTTGAAATGTTGCAAAACCATTGGAGAATTACTCACATCTTTGCTTGTTCTCAATGAACCTTGACATTCTCTCATGGAGCCTTTAAATGGTGCCTAAATAGATTGAGCCTATTATCCAGTTTCCCAGTTTTAGCAGTTAAAAAAATAACACTTTAACATGAAAATTAAATAAATGATGTCCTTTTAAATCGACAACACTTTTTTGGCTAAAGGTAGATTTATTTAGAGGAAGACATTATGGACACAACGAAGGGATACAATAGACACCAGGGATGACAAATATGAAATAGAGTTGGAACAGCAGATAGACTAGTCAGAGCAAGTCAGAGTAAGAAGAAAGCGGCCATTAGAAAGAAGGTGTTATGAAAGAGAGAGAGTACCTCACAGTAGCTTAGGCCTGAAGAGGACTTAGCCCACAACACTTTTTTCATGTTATGGTTGTTATTGTTCAGTCATTCATTCATGTCCTATACTATGTGGACTTTTTATCTATGGGATATTCTTGGCAAAGATATTGGAGTAGTTTGCTGTATCCTTCTCCAGTACATCCCTGTTTTACAAAAGAGAAATTGAGGTAAATAGGGCTTAAGCATTTTGCCCAAGGTCACATGGTGATAAGTGTCTGAGATCAGATTTGAATGCACATCTTTCTGACTCCAAGCCCAGTACTCCAACCATTGTATCACTTAGTGGGGGAAATATAATTATCCACATTTTAAAGGTAATAAAATTAATTCTTGGAGAAAATGAATGGGATTTTTTACTCATGGTCCCACAGCCAATATGTCACAATTGGACTGAAATCCAGATATCTCCTGATTCCAAGTCTTTTTTATTATGTACCTCATTTCTGACAAACTAAGATTGGGGAATTCTATTCTAGATCTACCATTAATTGACCACGTGACTTTTTTTATTTAGGGCAAGTGACTTACCTCCTCTCTTCACTCCAAGCAATTTAAATACCAGAAGATTGTGATGAACTGTAATGTTCTTCTGATCCTGACATTATTCATTTATTCATCCATCCATCCATCCATTTATTTATTTGTTTGTTTGTTTTTGTTCTAAGGCCCCAATCAATTCTGATGTTCTATGTCACTTTCCATTTTTTTTTTTATTCTTTCTCATTCAGTAATTTCCATATCTGACATTCTGTATTTCTCTTCTAGAACATTCTGTTCAAAGTTCCTTTCTAAACACTCTTTAAGTTCTCAAATGAGATAATGTATGCACAGTACTTGACAAACCGTAAGAATCATGCAAGTGCCAACCGTTCTTATTGATTATATATTTATTGCTGTGATTATTATGTATCTATGGAATAATATGTTCCCTATTTTAAGATCCTTTCTGGCTCTCCCATTTTATATTCTCTGTACTAAGGTTCCATCCATTTTTAGCATTCTATATGCTGGCATCCATTCCATGGCTAACATTCTATAATTCTATGACCTTTTCCCAGAAGGCAACATTCCACAGTACTGGTGTTTATATCTTTATAATATTTTGTTTTCAAAAATCTGAGTTAAAAAAATCTAAATTGCATTCAAACATGATCTATCTCTAAGCTTCACATGGTCTTGGGTTAAGGAGAAATCTTTGCCTAAAAGTAGTTCCTTTGGCAAACATTCAACCTGGTCCAGATAAATTTCCTGGGAAATGTAACATATCTTCCAGTAGGGAGCAAATACAATGACTGTGAATAACAAAGCTCAGGAAATAGTATTTTCAGTTCATCCCAAACCAGGACACCTGGAAGAACTCAGATAAGAGAATTGAGCATGGCCATAATTCATCAAATAAAGAAATAAGCAAACCAAATAGATAGAAAAGTAAATGAATAGACAAATAGACAAGTAAATAGATAAATGAATAAGCAATAAATAAATAAGTAAATAAATCTTTCTAAGTCTTATACTTGAATATATTTTAACTCACCTGATCAAGTGACTTTTTTGAACTCACAATGTACCATGAGTTCTATAGTTATGGTGTAATTATAGATTCTCTCTTTTCTCTACTTAGCCAAGTATGAAGACTTCTACTAATTCTTCAAGGCAAAGATTAACTCTCTTTTTCCTTGAAAATATGATAAAACAATTTCAACCCATGTTCAGAATCATAAGCAGTAATTTTGTTCCAGCGTCTTTTGGGATTAGGCTTTTCTATGGTATATTCATAGTGTTTGGAGAGAGGAAGCCTGATCTAATGCATTTTTAAACTACTAAAAAGGTACCGTGGCATGGCTATCTCTGTACTTTGGATGTCATTATAAAACATGTCTAAACTTTCTAACCTGAAACAAAGTCCTTTTCCCCTTAGCATGGAAACAGCTCTTCTAATGCTGATATTTTCCATCCTCTGGAATCAGAGCAGCTCTTGTCCTAATCACTAAGTTAACTATTAATTATGCCTCTTCCAGTGTCTTCTCTTATATGACACGCTCTATCATTATTGAACACCTGAATTTATTTAACCTTTGCTTGAATTTCAGTGGAGCTCTCATGTGTCATGTCCAAAATAGATGTTCAACAGCACGAGGGCAGGATCATCAATTTGAGCAATGGGAACTCCAATTTCTGTAGGATTTGCAATTTATAAATTGCTTTCTTCACAAGAACGTAATGAGAGAATTTGGATTGATATTATTATTCCCCTCTTTTTCAGATCAGAAAACTGAGTTTGATGTATATGAGATGGTTTTCCATTATTATGGGAAACTATGGGGTATTCAAAATGTCCAAGCTGTTGGATGAACCTTAGGCTCCTCAGTATAGATCCTAGCTTTTTTGTAATACTATAATATAATTCTAGAAAGTCTAGCTCAAGTTGATAAAATTGATAGTATTCCTTATACTAAGACATACATGACCATGACCAAGGTAAATTAGAAGAAATCTTTCCTTTAACTTTATGAGCTATCTAAAGCATTTGACTTCAGAAGAATCTGAACTTCTTTCAGGTATATTAGTGCACCCACACAAATGTTTTATTAATAACTTAGAAATGGTAATGCAAAAATATATATCTGCAGAAAAGTACTTAGTTTATTGATTTTCTCTTTTTATTTATTTATGTATATGTTTTTGGTAAATGCATGCTATAAAATTTATTTTTGTTGTTTTCTATTGGATTATCCAAGCTGAAGTCCCTAATTTTCCATCTTTGGAAAGTGGTTAGGAATAAGGGATTCAAAAGTTAGTCTGAGAATCTTAGCTTTCCATTGATGGAGTGAACTGAAGTAGAATGGCTGGAAGAGATCTTCTAATCTCAATCCTATCATGTTCTTACATATGAAGAAAGTATGCCTCAATATCTTCTCCTTAAATCCCATCAACCGTTAACCCAAATCCCATTCCAGTTAACCCAAGAATTTTTCTCTATTTAAAGTTGGAAGATACCATGTTTATCAAAGCTCTTTCCTAGTTTGTATCTAATTTAGATTGCCTTTATTTATGTTAAAGATGTATAGCAGTGTGTTGAAAATATACCATATTTAATCCTAGATTTTCCACTTGTGAGAGGTATGCCTTGGGGAAGCCTCTTCATTGGTGCTTCATTTGTTTATCTGTAAAGTTAGTAGGACATCTGGCTACATATTGTCTAAAGAACCCTTTAGTTCTATTATTCTGTGTTTTATGATACTCTTCTTCTCTGGCATTTTCCACTGTACAGTAGTACTACCTAGCACTGTCCTGTGGCAATACTGTACATCCATACATCTTATCATTCAGCCATGATGATATTTTTGTTGATTTGTAGGAGAATCCATGGGAATTTTCAGTAAGTCAATTTAATGAAATCATAAGGAGAGAGACATCTGTATATCTTCTGGTTGGATCTCATCCCAATGCTTCATCGGTTTCTGAAAGCACTCAAACAGTGCTTGACAGTAATAGGAAGCACTGTAAAAGACAGTACATATGTCCTTTTCAAGCTTACAAATGTTAGTGCTATTAAAATTGTACAAATCAATACCATGTCTGTTTCTCAAATCCTCACTTAAAATAAAATACCCTTAGGCTCCAGATTTTTAAATTGGTTCATTTTTTTTTTTTTTAAGTTTATTTAGTCAAAAATCTTCTGGTAATGAAATAGGGCTGTGGATAGAAAGGAAATTAAGGTTTCTTTAATGTGTTTATCATGTGACTCCCATATGTAGGTAAAGGTGTAGAGTTTAGAAGACTAAACTTCTCATTGGAAAAAAAAAAAAAAAAAAGATTAGGATTATAAGAATCCCATTCTTGGAAGAAATTTTAGAGGACATCCCATTCTAGATGAGAAGAATAATTCCTTCTATATCACCAACTAGTAGCCTTAAACCCCTTAAATAAAACCTTCCTATGAGAATATATACCTCATTAGGAGGCAACATGGACTAGTGAAGTAGTTCTCATATGATGGTTTGTCCTTTCCCCTGGGAAAGCAAAATCATCGTCGTCATCATCGTCATTATCCCAAGACATTTTAATTTCTAATATGGTAAATATCAATGGGTATAACTAATATAAATAAATGCTCTTAAGGATGGAGATAATATATGTTTTTTTCTCAGACTAATTTCATCCTGAGATGAAAAGTCTTGAGAAGCACTATATTATTGGACATAGTTTTAGTAATAAGGAGACCAAGATTCAAATTTTGACCCAAATATCACTTTGCTGACCTCGGCCAAATCAATTAACTAACTTTAATATGAGAAGCATTGGATGTAATGACTTCCAAGGTACCCTTTTGCTCTAATTCTCACTCTATAATTCTGGGCATCCTCTTTATCTTTTGGATAGCTTACATTGTTGAGAATCGTTTCTTTCTTTGGAGGCTGAAACTAAATTATTGGTATTATTGCTTTGCTGATGTCAAGTCTTTTGTCATAATTCTGTCTATGGGGTTAATGTATGATCCAATAGAAAGATTTAATTGAATCGAGGGTTATGGATTAAAATTGCGGCTTTAGCCACTTTTATATGTATGATTTAGGCAAGTTATTTTCATACCATATTGCCAGATTGACTTTAGTGTTATTTAAAAAGAATTGATTTTCTTCTTTCTGTAGACATTTCCACACTTGGATCCTTTAAGAAGTTTTATCTTTTAATTGGATAAATACATATGCATATGTTGGATTTAGCATATATTTCTACCATGTTTAACATATATTTGACTATTTGCCATCTAGGGCAGAACATGGGGGAAGGAGGGGGCATTGGAACACAAAGTTTTACAAGGGCTAATGTTGAAGAATTGTCCACGCATATGTTTTGAAAACTAAAAAGCTTTAATTAAAAAAAAAAAATTGCCTTTAAGATATATTGGATTGCTTACTGTCTAGTGGAGTTGGTAGGGAGAAGGGAAGGAGAAAAATCTGGAACACAATGTTTTACAAGGGTGATTGTTGAAAAAATTTTATGCATATGCTTTAAAAATAAAAAGCTTTGCTCAAAAAAATAAAAATAAAAATAAAGAAAAAATGTTTATCTTTGAGATGATTTTTCAAATGTTTAAAGACACCTACAATATCCCTCTCTCAGGTCTCACTGACAAGTCCTCACCAGCATAGATATTCCAAATAAGATGATCATAGAATGAGTTTGAGAATATTGGCATCTGTAGCTAAAAATACAGTATGTCTGCAGACTATACTACATTTGCCACTCTTTCTTATGGGTTTGAGTTCTTGGTGGGAACTAGGAAATTTTCTTTCAAATTTAGTTTATCTTCTGAACTGTTATTTAGAATTTTTAGTAGTCAGCGGGAATATTTTTTCTTACATGCACATATACATTGTTCTGCTTCCTCATTGGTAAAAGTATATTGTGTATGTGTGTGTTATCTGGGTAAACACATGCATATACACCTATATTTATAAGTTTGCATGTTTATATTTGCATAGTTTTGTATATTCATACATAGGTGTGTACTATATAGGGTACTGTGTTTTAATATGATTGGTTTCCTCTGTAATTCTATATATTTTATTTTATGCATTTAAAATAAAATCCTAAAGATCCCATAGGCTTTACCAAACTGCCAAACTGGTACAAACCAGACTAGTACACAAAACAGAGTAAGAACCCCTACAATAGATAAATGACCATTATTAACATAATTAGTGTTAGGATTCTGACAAAGTGCTAAGTCACTGGATGGATATAATTATCTCATTTAACATGGTACTTAATTCTCTAGTTCAGAATTCACACCTTTCATACCTTTAAGAGAGCATACTTTTAAGGAGCTCCCACAAACCCAGGGAGTACCCACAAGCCCATTCTCTGGGAGTATATAAGGAGCCAGGATTAGGGAGGAGGAGTCAAGAGTTCATTCCCACTTCGACCATGGTGCTGGCTAGAGACACTGGGACAAGAGCTCTCGGGAACCAAAGAGAGAGGAAGGCCTCCAGAAAACTAGCCGAGCCCCCAAGTGAAGGAGACAAGACTTGAAGGAGAAAATAAAGGATCTGGAGATAAGATTTGGAAAGAGACAATAAAGGACTTTAACTCCTGGCTGCATTTTGGGATTATTGAACTGGAACTAAAACTAAGGCTGCCTCCAGAAACTCCCCAAGAAACCTCCTCCAAGAGAATGATTATGATTTAGAGAAACAGATCATCACAATTAGCATCACATCATTGGTATACAAGCCTATGAGTTGAAGTCCCAATGATGTCATTTAATAGCAGCATATCCTTGGACATATCACTTCTCAGCCTCATTTTCCTAATCCTGAAGATAAATGAAAAAGCCTTAATGAATTGAAAGGTCTTGTTCATTTTGGAGATTCTATGATTCAAACGTGTCTCATAAAATGCTAAGATAAATGTGCTCAGATTAAAAAAAAAGTATAACCACTAGAATTTAATCAAGCAAAGAATATTCTACCAAGTTTGGACAGATCTAGGTCTAGTGGGGGTGGATTCTATTATGGCATATTCCTAAGTAGCAAATTGCCAACACTGGCCTTAACTCTCATTTGCAAAATCATTTTTTTGAAGTGGGATGAAATAGATATGCTGTAATTTGTATTTCTTTAAAAAAATAAAGGTTTAGTATATTCAGAAATAAGTTAAAGTTAAAAAATAGTTTACAGGCTCAAGATCAAACCAATATATTCATAGTAAATAAGGACATTATTAAGATAAATGTTGACTGAAAGTAGAGAATCAGAGAGATGGGACAGAATAAGAGGTGTCTCTAAAAAAAAAGAAAGAATTCATAGAGAGGAGGGAGACAAGGACAAGGAAAAGTTTAGACAGATTACAATGCCATTTATTAATATATATGAGGTGAGACCAGCAGATGTTATTGGAGCTCATTATTCAACTTCTCATTATTGCTGAACACAATAGTGAGTAGCAGTGAACAGCAGCAGTATGGTTGTTGCATAGGCAACAAGCAGTAGTAGGAGATGGGGGGGAGGAAGGGACAGGATACATCTGAAAGGACACAACTCTATGTGATTGGACTGTAATTATTCTGAAAGGGCTTTCATCATCATTAGTAAACATTTTGCAGATGCAACATGTTTCAAAATAAACTGCAGAGAAATGGGTGCCATGTTACTTCTCATTTTAAATACCTATGTCTCCAATTTGCGAGCAGATTTCTGCATTAGAGAGGCAGTCAGACATAGCAAGTAGAGATATGGCTTCTGGGGCAGAAATTCTGCATTCAAATCCTGCCTCAGGCACCTTCTATGATCTTGAATAAATCAATTAGCATTCGAGATCTCTTGGCAACTCTCTTAAACCATAAGTTGGAGAGAGGGTGCTGACCAGCTCTTCATTTGGAATAATATTAATATCAGAGATATGATTTCTATCCCTCTTTCTCTTTTTGTATATGAATATATTTCCGTTTATCAATGACTGTGTCCTCCACTTAAGATTTGGCCAATTTTGACTTTATTTGAAAATAAAAAGATCAGCTACACAAAGTATATTAACTTTGGAAGAGTTCTCAGTAGCCTCTTAATCCAATGTAGATCTTTGGAAATGTCCTTGAATGGTGAATGTCTATTTTCATTTTGAAGAAAATCAAAATAAAAGATCCACTGTTTCTTCATGCAGTTATTTCATGACTGAATCTTCTTATATGAACTTTACACAATATTCTATCTTTTCCCTAATGACTTTCAAGGCTAAACAACATGTAGCAAACATTCTTGATTGAGGGGTGGTAGGAATATTAGAGATTCATAGAATCACAAGATCATGAAACTAGAAGAGTTCATCCAATTCATGTTCTACCCTCATTTTTAAAATGAGGAAAATTAGGCCCTGAGAAGTTGAATGACTTATCACAGTGATTTAACCCCAGAAAATCTAACAAAAAAAAAAAAGTTCTAGGGCTAGAAGAGACTTCAGAGACCATCTTTTACACGTAAATCATAAGTCCTTGATATACCGACAAATCCAAATCATATTCTCTATCCTTTTGACTCAGTTGAATTTGAGAACTGGATAATATCTTCTTCTAGGGTAAAAGTCACTGTACTTTTCTTAGTTTTCTCTCTCTTCCCATGCCAATCCTGTTGACAGTGAGTAGTTGCATTACTTAGAGGAGAAAGTGGACAAAGTGTCTTGGCAGAGTTATCTGGGCAGCCAATATTGCCAGCTGGGCTCCCTTGTTTTAGAGAGAGATGGGAGTTTTACAAGAGGAGATACCCTTTTTAATTGCATGTCAAGGTGAGGAATAGAGTGGCTGCAGAATGATAAGACTGTCTGTTAGTGCAGGCAAATCAATTTTGTACCTATCCTTCCCTTGTCAAAGCTGATAACAATTGTCTACAGAATTCTTCTATTACCTGGGAAATCTTCCTCTTAGTGTTGGCCAAGGTGTGTGTGTGTGTGTGTGTGTGTGTGTGTGTGTGTGTGTGTGTGTTTGTATTGTTTTTTAATATGTGTCTATGCATGTCTTTATTTGCATGCATATTTTTTTGTGAAGGATGTTTGAGTGCTCAGCAAAAGGAGGAGAATTTAGTGTATCCCCCAGAAAGAACATGCTATTGAACTGTTAGGCAAGAACTGATTGCCCATTCTCTTGAGAGGGATCCAGTGATGCAGGCTCTGCTTAGCGCCTCTTAAACTTACTTGATGTTAAATTGTATTTGCTAGAAAGAAAAAAAAAAGCAACATTATCCATTTTTTGAGAATTAAGGTTACAACTAACAACGTGCTACACTCAATAGAATGCGATCGACACCCATTATTTATCATCTGGAACAATTATCTTAAATTCACTGGAGCTCAATTTTCTCAACTGTAAAATGAGAGGAAAGGGAATGATTAAATAACCTTTAAGTATCCTCCCAAGACAAAATCTATGCTCATTTTTTTTTCCTTTGGACAAGGTTTTAAAATCCCAAATAAAGTCAACATCTATAGGAAATCTTCTCTAATCCCGCTATTTCTTCTTCCTTCTATTGATTATTTCCTATGTATATGAATTGCCTATTTATATCACATGTCTATAAATATTTTGCTTTTTTTGCTTGTTTGCTTATTTAGAATGATATTTTCTAACTCAGAAATTATCTTTTGCCTCTTTTTCAATACACAGTAGAGGAAACACGTAATAAATATTTATTGATTGACCAACTTTAAGTTCTCACTTTACTGCTTACTGCTTTGTTGCCTGGGAAATGACACAACCTTTCTTAGCCCTTTTGCTCTTCTATGTTAAATGACTTCCTATCCTCTGAAGTCCCTTCCTTTTTGCGGTTCTATGACTCTCAATGGATGTAATGCACCTAGAGTTTACCAAAGTCTTTTTAAAAATACATTTTGTACGTCATTAACCTGAATTTATTTTCTCTTTATCCAACTCCCCATCCACTGAATAATAATAATAATAATAATAATAAATAATAATAACAATATTATTATTATTAATAAATCTCTCTATAACAATTATTCATAGTAAAGCAAAACAAATTCTCACACTGTCCATGGTCCTGTGCAAAAGTATGTGCCATTTTCTTCATTTTAAATAAATTACCTCTTGATCAAGAGGTGGATAGAATCCTTCATCTTTGGTCCTGTACAATTATGATTTATCAGGACATCAATTAGAATACTAAAATCTCTAACATTGTTACTTTGTCATTTTGAAATAGCTTTACTGATTCTGGCTTACTTTAGTATGCATTTTTGGTTGCTTTTTGACCCCATTGGGCTTTTCTTGGCAAAGATACTGGAGTAGATCACCGTTTCATTCTCTAGCTCATTTAGCAGATCAGGAAACTGAGGCAGACAAGCTTAAGTGGTCATTCAGGTAATAAGTGTCTGAGGTCAGATTTGAACTCATGAAAATAAATCTTCCTAACTTTAGGCCCAGTACTCTATTCATTGTGCCATTTAGCAGCTTATATTAATTTATATAATTTCTCTAAGTTTCCTTAACAATTGTCCATTTTGCCATTGCTTATGGAGCAATACTATTCTATTACATTCATATATCATAATTTGTTTGGTGATTCCCAAATAAAAAGAAATCCCTTAGTTTCTACTTTGGGGGACCCACAGAGAGATACTATATATTTTTTTCCGTATGATATTTCTTTCCTTTGGGGCATACACCTAGTAATAATATCACTGGGTCAAAAGTTATTCTCAGTTTATTGCCTTTTCAGGTGTCACTCCAAATAACTTCCCAGAATAGCAGTACAATTCACAGCTCCATCAATAATTAATTAGTGTGCCTGTTTTGTGATTTTTTTTCCCAGCAGCCACCTCCACATTTATCATTTTTCTCTTTTGTCATATTTGCCAATCTTGTGGCTATGAGATTGAACTTCAGAATTAATAGAGCTTTTGACAAAGTCTATCATCCTTTTAGACAATTGGAGAAAGGTAGACTAGATGATAATATGATTAGATAGATTCAGGTCTAGTTGGATGACTGTACTGAAAGAGTTGCTATTATTTCAACATCAGTGTTGAACGAGGGCCTGAGTAAAGTACTCAAGGCATCTATTTGTACTTGCTGGCTGCTTATTTTTTTTAGCAGCAATAATAATGGCAGAGGTGGCAAGCTCATTAAATTTGTAGATGGCACAAAGCTGGGAGGGGTAGTGAATTCATTGGATCAAAAAGTCTGGATCCAAGGGCAGCTAGATGATGCAATGGATAGAGTACTAGTGCTGGAGTCAGAAGGACCTGAGTTCAAATCTAGGGTCTGACACTTAATAATTCCTAGTTTTGAGACCCTGGGCAAGTCACTTAATTACAACTCCCTTGCAAAAAAAAAAAAAAAAAGTCAGGATCCATAGGTATATTGACAAGCTGGAAGAATGGGATAAAGCTGACAAAATAGAATCACAAAGCAATGAAGATATATAGTATTATACTGTGTGTGTATGCGTGGGGGGGTATAGCTACAAATCAGGTTCATAAATATAAGACAGGGACATTGTTGTTAGCAGGGTTTTCTTTTAAGAAAAATATTTAGGGGCTTTAATGGACTTTAAATTTAAAATAAATTAGCATTGTGGAGCAGCATCCAGCAATGTGATATTATTTTGGGTTTCACTTAGAATGAATTTCACTGGGGCAATGTGGTGGTGTGGTGGTAGAGCTTGGATCAGGAAGACTTGAGTTCTAGTCAAGCTTCAGATATTTGCCAGCTGTATGACTTTGGGCAAGTCGCTTAACCCAGTTTGCCTCAGTTTGCTCATTGGGAAATGGCTGGAGAAGGAAATGGCAAAACACAACAAGAAAACCCCAAAGGGACTCATAAAGAGTTAGTCATGACTTAAAAAAAAAACCTAAAGAACAATACATTTTATTTTACTTTGGCCCCATCATACTTCATATGCATTAGTGTGTTCAATTCTTGGCATTGCAGATTAAGATGGACATTCATATGTTGGAGAGTAGCCAGAGAAAGGCAACAAGGGTGGTAAAGGGCTTTGAGTCCATGACACATCCCTACTGGCTGAAGTACTTGACATCTTAATCAGAAGCTGACTCCTGATGAAGGGTGAAAGAGGGACAGTGTAGATACCTTTAAATATATGAAAAGATGTCATGTGAAAGAGAAATTAAACTTGTATTGACTTGATAGAAAAAGTAAAAACAGGAGCAATGAGAGAGACAGACAGAAGACAGAATGGGAAAGAGAAAGGGAAAAAGAGAGGGAGAGGAGAGAGGAAGGAAGGAAGGAAGGAAGGAAGGAAGGAAGGAAGGAAGGAAGGAAGGAAGGAAGGAAGGGGAAAAAGGGAAAGAGAGGAAGGAAATTCCTAGAACTGTCCAAAATTTGAATGAGTTGCCCCACTTTTGTTAAATTCTTTTTTGGAAATCTTAAAGGAGAGGCCAGAGACCACGCTAAAAATTGGATATGAGATATATAAATAGATTACCTCTAATTCTCAAGTTTGGTGATCTAGTGACTTGATTTCTAAGGTTACAGATAGATTAAAATCTATAATTTTATGATTCTATGATCCCTTGACACCAAGATCCTAAATAAAGTAAATTCAAAAATGACAAAGAGTTAATAATTGCATGCATTAGCACTGGAAGATGGACAAATGTAAAGGTATTAAGGACAGTAAATGCCATTGAAATCTTCAGGGGGAAAAAAAGATACTAGGAAGGCTATGCTAAACAATGTTAGAATACCTTAAAATAACTGCCTCAATCCCAAATATAACTTAGGCTTTGCTTCCACACATTAAAAATCCTCCTTGGAAAGACCCTGCAAATTCAAAGAGCACCTCCCATTCATGGGCCTTTGTGCACTCATCCATTTATGCAATGTTTAGTATTTTTTTTTTTTTTTTATTATGTGACTACTTGGTGAACATTTCTTAATGCAAATGCTAGAGGCAGCATATTTCAAATGTACTTTCATCCTAGAAACATTTCTTTGCAGGTATGTTGAGGGACAGAGCAATAGTATTCTTTTAAGATAAGCAAGTTCCAGTCCAAATGGCCTCCTTGAAATTCTCTACTTATTTTCTTTGCACAGAGCTAATCTTTCCTTTCCCTCCCTACATGCCTGAGATACTTTCCCTATTCATGTCTGTGCCTTAACATCCCTAACTCTTTTCAAGGTTTAGTTCCGGTGCTGCTTCCTACAAGAAGCCTTTCATAATCTCTCCATTTGTTAGTATTACATTCCCCATTACTTGGGGAGGCCATATTTATATGCGTATATATACATATATATATATATATATATATGTACACACACACACACACACACACATATATATATACACCACATGCACACATATGTATACATATTATGTGTGTATGTATACATATATTTTATATTGTATATAATATATGTATCTGTATGCATAAATATATATATATATATGCATTTATATGTATATATATGTATGTTTATATATGCATATATGTGTATATTTACTTGTATAAGCTGCATCTCTCTAGGAGAATCCAAACTGCTTAAGAGCAGGGATGGTTTAATTTTTGTCTTTGTAATGCCAGTGCCTTGTGTAATTCCTTGCAAGAATAAATGCTTCTCTTAAAAATTTGAATTGAAATGAATAAACGTTCTGGAATGTATTTTATTATTTATGGGCACTTAGCTAATTGACATATCGAACATAAGTGTAACCAGAGGATGTAGACTTCCAGCAGTATTATTATGACTACATTTAATATGATGGATCTGGTATCTCACCGATGTGATGTGATGCCTCTCATTGGCAACTCGTCCATTCCTTTTCATCCTTGATGATTCTTGTCCATATCCATCTACAGATGGAACTTTCACCTGGGATCATTCCCCCCAATTTTTTTTTTCCTGAAAGTTTTCCCATCTCTTGACAATTCTCGGATGCCACTGGAACATCCTTCACCCTTCATAAATGATTGCCTCACCTTTTCTATTCATATGTCTTCAGCCGTCTTCTTTAGTTTGCATGTATGATTTTTGGAGATATCATAGTACTATCCTACCATAATGTTCTTCTCCCTGCCCTTAATGTGATCTTCCCCTTTAATTTCCAGATACTGTCATATGCTGCATTTCATACCCATAAAAAGGCACTATCATATTGAAGTTAAAAATAAGCTATTATGGCAAGAGGGAGAAGCCTGGGGTCATCAAAGAGTCTAAATTTTCCCCAAATCTACTCTTTCCTTCCTATTCAATTCTGGTTCCAATTTATCATTCAGCTGAAATGTCTGTTTACAACAGATATGCTAATGGATCAGTTTGGGTTATCCATCCTGCTCTATATAATAGTTTAAACAATAGAAGCATTTCATCATCTTGGTTTTTCTTGGGTGGATATTTAGGCCAAATTTTCTTCAGGGATTATTGATCTTGTTTAGAGAGCTCTGTTATATTTTAAAACTTGACAGAATCAGTCTTGTGAAATAGTGCCCCTCAGCAAGGCTCAAGTCAAAATAGTACCAACTTTAGAATCACTGGACTTAGGTTCAAATTGCAACTTTGCCATATAGGCAAATTTTCTTGGGAAAATTTCTTGGGCTCTCATTTCTTATTTCTTAAAAGAAGTTAATAGGAAGTTAGAAGTAGTATATGTGATCTCTACAATCCTTTGATATCTATTATCCTATGTTCATAAAATTAAAAAAAAATTGTCAAAGATTGGTCATTAGAATTTCCTTTTTCATTTGGATTAATACTTTTTAATCACGCATCTCATTCTGTTTGAGAGTAACAAAAAGGGCCATCGCAAAGGAAAAAAGAAAAGAAAGAAACTGTATTGTTACATCTTTCTGGGAATTGTTTATGGTTTCTATATCTGCATGAGAGATTTGGTATATTAGGATACATGGGAGGCTGGAGTTATTAACCTTTGTTAATCCACTGATGACTTTGTAGTATCTGGAGAAGCCACTGAACCCCTCTCAGAATAATGTTTTTTGAATGTATGAGATAAAATATATTGATTATAAAACATTAAATTTTTGAAATCAAGTCAACAAAAAAATGTTTTAAATTTACAGGTGCTGAAGTTAAGTTCCACTACTTTGTTGTTATTATTATTATTTTTATTATAATTATCATTTATTGCTGAGGCAATTGGGGTTAAGTGACTTGCCCAAGGTCACACAGCTGGGAAGTAATTAAATGTCTGAGATCAGGTTTGAATTCAGCTCCTACAGACTTTACGGCTGGTGCTCTATCCACTACTTTGAAGCAAACATTTGCTTCATTGAACACAATGCTTTATCGTTTCAAAAATAATAAACAGATGCATACATGTAAAATTCACAATAGTATCTTCTATTCACACAGTTAACAGACAGAATTTGAGCCTCAGTTCCATATCTTACAGGTAACTCTCTCCCTCAAGCTTTCTTAATTCTAGTTCCTGTCCTCTTATGATTATTACCATTAAATGTGAACTCCTTTAAGAGAGGCACTATCTTTTGCATCCCTTTGTATTTCTAGCACTTAGCACAGTACCTGACACATAGTAGGTATTTAACAAATGTTTAATGTTTGACTCAACATCCATCACTTTTTTTCAGTATACTATGAGATCTTTTTTCTTGGAAGTAAGGAGGCTGTAGTACAATTTTCAAATATCGAATGTACTGTTTTTTTCAAGACATGTAATGGGAGTAGTTCAACATATTATAGGAGAGAATTATTAAAGGGAAAATATAAGATGAATTCTTGAATTCTTAAACACTGTGCTGTGAAGGCTGGTTGATGTTCCAGATATAAAAGGCATCTCTGTGTATATGTTTCAATGTGGACCTAATTCTAATGATTTTTGGGACAACTTTTCAGACAGCAGGTCAAAGAAAAGGAACACTGAAGCAAAGGAAATTGGTTGGTGAATATCAAATGAACTGCTAAAAAGAGAAAGAAAAAACCTAGCATGATGAAGAATTACCTTTCTCAAACATTAGTGCTGTCACATTAAACTGAATGGAACCACCCATAGTCCATCTGGTGGTCTCTATATGAGCCAAAGGACTTGGTGGATCTCAGAAACTGAGTCAGGAACACTGTGCTTTCTAGGTTCGTGGCTAGTTATTCCAAAGGGGATAAGAAGGGACATACTGCAGGGAATTAGTCATAGCTTTTCTTAATTCCTCTGCTACTGATTCACTCTAGTTCTTGGAGATATGGCTTGTCATGTGATTTATGAAAGATCTCTAGATTTCTCTCTTTGCAGATCTCTAGAGGAAAATCATGGATAGCATTCATACAATAGTTTTTTTGAATCCATAACTTGCATGAAAAGAAAGAAAAGATGACTGATTTAGAACTGGAAAGGATCTTAGAAGAGACCTATTTCAATTCCTTTCTTTTGCAGATAAAAAAGACTTATTAAAAATATTTAAGTGATTGGTTCATGTGAGCCACTAAGAGGCAGAGCAGGAATTTTAACTTAGAGCCTTTGAATTAAAAGGCAGTGAATGAGGCACTGGGAACAAAGTTAGGAAGATTTGGGTTCACTTCTAGCTTCAGACACTAGCTGTGTGTTCTTGGCAAGTCAAATCTCTTCAGTCCTGTTTCCTTAAGTGAGAATCATAGCAATAAAGTACATCCTTAGCAGAAGTAGCTAGATGACCTAGTGGAAAGAAGATAAGACTCCTTCCCACTTTCATATCTGATCTCAGACACATCCTAACACTGTAATGCTGGGCAGATCACTTGACCTTGTTTGCCCCAGTTATCTAGCCTTTAAAATGAGCTAGAGAAGTATCTTTGCCAAGAAAACTTTAATGACTGAAAAATAACAATAGATACTTTGCACTTAAGAGGCACTTAAATGCTTTTTCCTTTCTTTCCCAAGGTCCTGTTCAGTCCATGAAAATTTTGGGTATAATACTAAATTGTTCTCTTCAGATCTCTTTAAACAATGCCATTTTGTGGTGATCATTGGTAAATTTAGTCTTCTGCATTTAGAAATACAAATTTTCCTCCTCTATGAAGTGACAACAGGGTCAATATCTTTTGGACACTTTCAGAATTTGTTGTGTAATAATAATACATGCTGAATTCCTTTGCCTATATATCTTTGGAAAACTCTTGCTCAGAATATTCTTGGACTTTTTGATGCTGAATCGATGAATTCAAGACAGAGTCTTAAGAATGCTTTTTACTTCTATTATCTACTTTGAAACAGAATCAAATATAAATACTGAAGAAAAATCAGACACTGCATCATAACTTAGAGTAATGTAGATCCATTTTCAATTTCAAAATTGCAAGTTAAAAGAAAAGGGGATTGCTCAGTGAAAGTTTATCCTTGCATATGAAGTAGAGAGAAAAGTCTTGCTTTTGATTCAGTACCTGAATGAATGTTTTCCTGGTGGCCCCTCACCAGTTTTGTGATATTGGCAAATCACTTCAAATGTTGAGGATCCAGTGTTCTCATCTGTAAAAGGAGGCAACAAGGACTCAACAGAATCCGAAGTATTTTCTTATTTTCATAATCAGTGAATCAGTGTTTTAGAGGGAAAAATATTGACTCTAGGTTATAGTAGACACTGCATTTGTGTTGTAGGTTCTTATGACACTTCCTATATGAGTGACACTGGGTAAGTTTTTTATTGTTTTTGTTATTGTTGTTTTGTTTATTTTTTAATCTCTCTAAACCTGGAGTTCTTCATCTGAAAATGGGGATAGGAAAAATTGTAATAACTATCACAGAAAGGACTTGATTCTTTCAAACAATTAAGTGATTCAGGCCAATTCCAGTAGTCTTGTGATGGAGAGGGCCATCTAAATCCAGGGAGAGGACTATGGGGACTGAATGTGGATAACAATGTAATATTTCCCATTTGTTATTATTGTTTTTGTTGTTTGCTTGCTTGCTTTTTTATTTCTCAATTTTTTCTTTTTTGATCAGATTTTTCTTGTGCACTGTAAAAAATATGGAAATATGTTTAGATGAATTGTGTATATTTAACCTATATTGGATTACTGTCTAGGGAAGGAGGTAGGTTGGGAAGGAAGGAGAAAAATTGGAAGTTTTGCAGGGGTGAATATTAAAAATTATCTTTGCAAGTATTTTGAAAAATAAAAAGCTATTATAAAAAATAAAAAAAAAAAACCTCTTTCCTGATCTCTCCCTCCTCCAAACAATAATTATCACAGAGTTGTTTTGAAGATAATTAAGATGTGTATAACAGGTTTTACCCAATGTTAGTTGTTTTGTACTTGTAAAAGTCTTTTCTGTTCTTTCATTTTATTGCTTTACTAATCTGTATCTGTTCTTTCCTTTTTTCTTTTCTGTTTTCTTTTTTTCCTTTTTTTTTCCTTCCTTTTTTCTTCCTTCCTTCCTTTTTTCCTTCCTTCCTCCCTTCCTTCCTACCTTTTTTTTTTCTCCTTTTCCTTCACCCCTTCCATCTTTCCTTGTTCTGCTTTATTTTTCTCTGATATGGCTGCTGTCATCCAGGTGTATAACTTCATTGCTTTAGAGGACACTTGGGGTGGATATTCCTTCCATCAGTACATGTTATCAACTGGTCTATAGCTTCAAGTCTCAGTGTTAAATGTGGCACGGATAAGTTGCATGATTTCCCCAGGGTCAAAGAGTTACTCCTTGTCAAATTAAGGACTCAAAGTCAGGGTTTACTGACTCCAAGGCTGATTCTTTCTCCACCATACCATATTGCTTCTCTTGAATGACAGTTGTTATTATCTCAATTTATGTTTTTTCAATACTTCCATTAAATTTCATTTTAGGTCATTAGCACATATGTGGCCAGAATATCCCAATGCTAAAAATAACTGATTCCATTTCCTCCATTTAGTCCAAAGAGAAAAATAAACAGTTGAGGACAATGAGAGAATGACTTGACCAGTAGATTGAGGAAATGTATATTTCTAGCTAACTAGCATTTCTTAAGTGAAACCAAGGTGCTCAGAGCATTCTATTCCAATTCCTCAAAGTAGAATACATCATTCAAACAAAAGAATAACAAACTCCTTTGATCATCATCAGGTCACAGGTATTTAAACCCAGGTCTGTCCATCAGTATTTCTCCTAATCACAACTTGTTCCAAACTGGAAATAGATCATACCTTTATTTATTTCTATAAAACAAAAACAAGAAGACAATAAAGTGGAATAAAAGTGTGTATGTGTGTGGGGAGAACTCTATCAGTGCATATCTTATTGGCTCTTAATAATAGTAAAGAAACAACACAATGAATCAGAGATGTTTCCATGAGCTAGCATTCCTGGGCACACAAAGAGGAAGAACAAAAATCTAAAGAAATTTGAAGACTTTAGCTCTTCTCACAGCTTTTCAGATCACTTAATTAGAACATCTGTGGTTCAGGGGAGTTGTTTGAAGACTAAGGAAATAACATAGAAAATAAGATAATGAATCAAAATCCTAAGGATGTGTTTATTTTAATCCCCTTTAAAAACAGAAATTATAAAAAGGAAAGCATATAGCAAACCCCGCAGAGTAATTTATTTAAATGGTTAAGTCTTTTGGGGCAGAAGCAATGTAGGTTTACTGTGGTCTTCTTTCTCAAAATAACTTTGACACAGACCTCAGAAAGAATTTATAGAAAATGACTATCTCAGAGTTGGAACTGACCATCTAGTTCTTCCAAGACAGTGAAGAGTCTTGCCCAACAGCCCTCTTTGTAGTGGCCAGAAACTGGAAACTACATGGATGTCCATCAATTGGAGAATGGCTGAATAAATTGTGGTATATGAATATTATGGAATATTATTGTTCTGTAAGAAATGACCAATAGGATGATTTCAGAGAGACCTGGAGAGACTGACATGAACTGATGTTGAGTGAAATGAGCAGGACCAGGAGATCATTGTATACTTCAATAACAATGCTGTATGATGATAAATTCTGATAAACGTGGCCATCTTCCACAATGAGATGAACTAAATCAGTTCCAATAGAACAGTAATGAACTGAACCAGCTACACCCAGCGAAAGAACTCTGGGAGATGACTATGAACCACTACATAGAATTCCCCATCCTTATATTTTTGTCCGCCTGCATTTTGGATTTCCTTCACAGGTTAATTATACACTATTTCAAAGCCTGATTCTTTTTGTACAGCAAAACAACTGTTTGGTCATATATACATATATTGTATTTAATTTATACTTTAACATATTGAGCATGTATTGGTCAACCTGACATGGGGGGGGGGTGGGAAGGAGGGGAAAAATTAGAACAAAAGGTCTGGCAATTGTCAATGTTATAAAATTACCCATGCATTTATCTTTACTTTCTGGCATACCCCCTTTTGATATTGTTCAAAAGCTCAACTTGTGTGTGTGAGTGTGTACTTAATACTAATCATGTTCTCACTTCTCTGAGGAGACCCATTCTGAATTGGAAACTTACTTTTATTGAATTGGGGAAATAGCTCTCTATATAGCAGGCCACATATAACTTTCAAAGTTGATATCAGCTATTCCTTCCAGAATTACAAATCAATAATGTATATCTTTAGAGAAGAGCTAAATATAGTTTTTCCTTTCTGCTTAACAAATTGCAATGGCCAATATTCTCAAAGTAGGAGGTGACCTACAACTCTGATCTCTTTTGGGTCATGGGAGGTGGGTCTGTTAGATAGGTGAGTTTCAAATGTGATGGAAAGAATGCAGAATAGAGAGATAAGAAACCTTCATTTTCCTCCTTCCTGTGATGTGTGATGTTAGACAGGTCTCTTACCATGTCAGAAACTCAATTCCTTAACTCCTTTTTTGAAATAACGTATTCAAATACATGGTGGCTGAGTTCCCTGCCTGGCACAGCCACAGTGTGATTCTATGACCCTCGGTCCTCATGAACAAAAGTAATGGCTGACTGTGGAGCAAGAATAAGCTTTCATAAGAATGTTTTTGTGTATTCCAATTTGCAGAAAGATTTAGTACCTTCTTCCAAATCATATGTGCCACTGGGGTAAATAAAGAAATTTTTATGAGCCTTCTTTTCTGAGACTTTTATTCTTTTTCAAATGTCTTTTTTTCTCAGCACACTTATTATTATCTTTTCCTGATATAATATATTGAAGCTTCCTGGGTCATCATCATTTCAGGAAAGACAGTGAAAGTAAATGCTTTGCACTTCCCTATTGTTTAGTCATTTACCACTGTTAGTTTAAGTCAGCTTTTAGGATAGCGGATCTTATTGCCCATACTTTTTTTCTGGTTTTCTCTCTTCCAATCCACTTAGTCTTTTTAAAAATTCTTCTTTCTTTTCCATTAATCAGTTTCAGGCAGGAATATGTAACAATTCATTTTAACTAGTATTTAAAAATGACATATAATTATCAAGCAATGTACATAAGACTAAGGATATAAAAAAGAAAAAAAAGATAGAAATAGTCCCTATTTCAAGGTGGTTAGGAAGCTTACATTTTGCTGGAAGCATCAGAAGAAAAGGTATATAAATAAGATTAATCTTCCTGACTCTACATCCAGCACTCTATCCACTCTCCCACCTAGTTTCCCCTATATAAGTTATAGAAAGTAAGTGTAAGATAGCCAAATGTCTGACTAGTGGACCTAGAAAACATTTGTCAATTGATGGCAATGAATAATAACCAGAGAGGGAAAAACTAGACTCTATTCTAGACATGAGAAGAGCATCTATGAAAATGACTGCTGGTGGGAAATAGAATATTGCCATTGGGGAAAATGAAGCAGTTCATTCTCTTTCAATTATAATAAGTCAAAATGTGACATTCTCCTAAATTTATTATTTTTATTTCTTGTGTCACCTGTCTTCCAATCACCTAATGTGATAATCTACGGACTGAAAAAGAATGAAAGAAAACCAGTCAAACTTGTCCATTCAATACCTTTGACTTCACACGAGTGAATACCTAATTCCTTGTGCAGTAGACCACTGGGAAGATGGTATACCAATACAGACCCATTACTTGTGCCAACAGCAAGCAGTGGCTGATACTGTTTTATATTCTTTGTGTAAGTGGTGGGCACATACGGATAGCAAACTGAGGCAAAGGAAGCCCTGAAAGAAGTCCTGTAAGCAGAAATTTCAAATTGTTACTTACCTCTCACACTCAAACAGTCAACAGGTCTTAGAGACTTCAGGTCTATAATGCCTTTCATAAATCTCCTTTTCAGTTTATTCATACTATATCCACCCTTATTCAGTCTCATCTTCTAAACTATTTCAATAGCCTTCTACATAGTGTCTCTCCTGGTCTCTCTATTTTGCATTTCATCCTGTACAAAATTACCAAGTACATATTTATAATTCACAATTATTATTGTCCATAGAAATCTAATGCTCAAGGACCTTTGTGGCTCTCTATTGAAGCTGGTAGAATATACTACTCCTCTTTCATATAGATTTCTTATAAAGAATCTGGTTGTAAAAAAAAAAAAAAAAAAAGAATCTGGTTGTGATGAGGTTTATAATTGGGGTGCCTAAATGAAATTAGGTTTAATTGAGTTCTAGTGGCAGATTTGGGGTACAGGGAGTCAAATAGAACTCCCCCACAACCCCTTTGGATTTGGCACAAGGATATGGAGTTAAATGAGGTCTAGTAGTGGCAGTGCAGAGTCCCCTGTAAAGTAATTTACAGACCTGGAAGCCTAGATTGACAAAAGAGGTTTATTATGGGTTTGGAAGCAAGGTTAAAAGGTGTTAGGTAAAGAGAGGAGGGCACCAGAACCAGGGTTCCAGTGGGCAGAAATCCTTTGACTTGCCAGGTGTAAGGCTGCCATGTTTGGGACCTCTGCAAAGACAGGACTCCAGCTTGGCTTTTTTATAATGAGAGATTTAGCTAAAGGGGCCTGTGGGTGGAGTCCAAAGTTGGCTCAATTCTGAATGGGGATTGTGAGAGACTGGATTTTCTATTAGAATTCAAAAGGGTGCTTTTGACAGGATTTGTAAATTAAAGTTCCTAGCTTCTTGAATTGATAATGCATCAGCTAGGAGGGGCTGGGAATCAGAAAGGAATAAATTAATCTGAAAGGACTAGTTTCTTAAAGGGAGCACAACCCTCATCAGTTGTACCCTACTCTTTCTGTCTGGTTTCATATTGCTCTCTAACTTGCACTCTGATTTTTATTGCAATTGTGCAATAAAAATGTTGTGTAGCACATAATGTGTAATACAACATTCTATTTCCCACCCGTTTCACCTTCTTTTTATATATCATCTGTACCTAGAGTATTTTTCCTTCTAAGAGACTTAAACCATCTTGTTTTTCTAAGGGGATCAACTAAATTACATCTACTCTGATGCTTTTCCTAATTCTCATAATTCTAAGTGATCCTCCCCCATATTTCTTTTGTATGTTTTTGTATTTCTTACATGTATTTGTGTTGTTTTCGACATTAACTCAAGGCCTTGGGATGATGTTTTTGTTTGTTTTACCTTTGAGGAAATTGAGAGTGCTGTCCCACAAACAGTAGGGGCTTAACGATGACTTGATGAATTGATCTGCACCAAAAGAAATGAACAACAGCACAGCTATTTTTCTTACCCTACCTGGAAGAGTGGCATTTTGACATTTGAGCTCTAGTGACAGGCATTAATCATCTTGTAGTATATGGAGCCTTAGGTTCCTGTGATGTACCTGGGTTCAAGTCCCTGCTATATTAACTGTTAATTGTTTGCTCTTGGACAAACCCCACATTATGTCTCAGGACCTTAGTTTTCCCATAAAGGGATTAGAAGTAATGTCAAAGATTGTTTCCCACTCTAAAATGCCCTGAGAGACATTTTGCCCTAATAGAGCACTGAACTACAATTTACAAAGATCTGAGCTCAATTCTTATTTCTGACACTATTCACTGACTCATCCTAGAAAAGTTGTTTAATTTTCACCCTCAGTTTCCTTATTTGTAAAATTAGATGAATAAGGACTAGGGCCTGTAAAGTTCCTCCTGACTTTAAATTTATGATTCCTTGAATTCTTTCTAAAAATTCAAGTCATGAACATACTAGGTTCTTTGAAGTTTTTAACCCTGCTGTCAAGTACTATGCCAAGGATATGGTTGTTAAATGCTTATAGAATTAAATCAAGATTAAAATCCACCCCAAATCCTAGAAAACCTAGGATTCTAATGGAGTAAGGATTTGCCAAATAGCAAATTCCTAGAATTGATGTAGGATAAACTTTTTTTTCTTTTCCCTTATAAAATTAAATTTTAATCATAAACCATTCTCAACAAGTGCACTACCCTTTCAAAAGGATTGTAGTTCTTAAATTCTTCTCTTCAAATAATGACATCCTTGTCAAACCTGCAACTTGGTCCCATTGAGTAGGTTCCTGGGAGAAGGATGGATTGATTTGCCTGTCAAATCTCAGGTGACCATAGGGGTTTTACAAATCTCTGGGGACTGCCATTCAATTATACTTGAGCAAGCAGAAAGTAATTGCCATGGGCATGGTAAAGAGCTTTTCCCATGGAATTCAGACCCAGAACTCATTTGCTTGGCTATGTTTTCCTTTGAAATGTTATTTTATTGCTTGCTCTAAATGCTCCAAAGACTGAAAAGGATGACTAAGAAATGGTGCTAGAGACTTGACACCAATTTATATAATGGCTTCTTAATTTGGGTATCATTATGCTGCCATTTTTGACTAGGGATTGAGATCATCAACTTTTAAGTGTTGAGGTACTTTTTTTTTTTTTCCCAGAGCTCAGAAATCATACTGATAATATTTGTGGATAGCATGTGCTCTCTCCATCTCTGGCAGTGGATTTGATTTTTAGTCTCTATAGAAGATTGGTTTTTTTTTTTATTTTCATTGCTTTTCCTCTGCCAGTGAATCAGCTGTTGTATCATGGAAAGATCATGTGATATGGAATAATATGACTTATTTTGAACCTTGGCACTCTAATATTTAATGAATGTGAACTTTGGATGAGCCACATACTCTCTTTAGGCTACGTTGTCCACATTTATAAAATAAAGAATGGACTGGGTGACATCAAAGGTCATTTTTAGTTCTAAATTCTATGAACCTGTTATTCAGAATATGGGAAGGGATAGCTAGCATATTGTATGATGGGATTGGGATTCATTTTTTTTTTTTTTTTAATCTATGGTACTCTGAAAAAAAAGTGCTATATTTGAGAAATGTCTTTGATATCCAGGAAGTACATAAATAAAAGGATGTACTTCTGTTGTAGAAATGTCTTCATTTCTACTTAATATTTTCTTTTTTTAAAATTTTATTTATAAATTTTTTGACATTATATATGAATGAGTAATTTTTTTTATAACATTATCCCTTGCATTTATTTTTCCAAATTATCCCCTCCCTCCTTCTATTCCCTCCCCTAGATGACAGGCAATCCCATACATTTTACATGTGTTACAGTATAATCTAGATACAATATATGTGTGTAAATCCCATTTTCTTGTTGCATGTTAAGTATTTGATTCCGAAGGTATAAGTAATCTGGATAGATAGACAGTAGTTCTAACAGTTTACATTCACTTCCCAGTGTTCCTTCTCTGGGTGTAGTTGTTTCTGTCCATCATTGATCAACTGGAAGTGAGTTGGATCTTCTTTATGTTGAAGATATCCACTTCCATCAGAATACATCCTCATACAACATTGAAGTGTACAGCGATCTTCTGGTTCTGCTTGTTTCACTCAGCATCAGTTGATTTAAGTCTCTCCAAGCCTCTCTGTATTCCTCCTGCTGGTCATTTCTTACAGAGCAATAATATTCCATAACCTTCATATACCATAATTTACCCAACCATTCTCCAATTGATGGGCATCCATTCAACTTCCAGTTTCTAGCTACAACAAAAAGAGCTGCCACAAACATTTTGGCACATACAGGTCCCTTTCCCTTCTTTAGTATTTCTTTGGGATATAATCCCAATAACAGCAATGCTGGGTCAAAGGGTATGCACATTTTGATAACTTTTTGGGCATAATTCCAAATTGCTCTCCAAAATGGCTGGATTCTTTCACAACTCCACCAACAATGTATTAGTGTCCCAGTTTTCCCACAGCCCCTCCAACATTCATCATTATTTGTTCCTGTCATCTTAGCCAATCTGACAGGTGTCTAGTGGTATCTCAGAGTTGTCTTAATTTGCATTTCTCTGATCAGTAGTGATTTGGAACACTATTTCATATGAGTGGATATAATTTCAATATCATCATCTGAGAATTGTCTGTTCATATCCTTTGACCATTTATCAATTGGAGAATGGTTTGATTTCTTATAAATTAGGGTCAGTTCTTTTTTTTTTTTTTTTTTTTTTTTTTTTTTTTTTTATTATATATATATATATTTTATAATATTATCCCTTGTATTCATTTTTCCAAATTACCCCCCCTCCCTCTATTCCCTCCCCCCGACGACAGGCAATACCATACATTTTACATGTGTTACAATATAGTCTAGGTACAATACATGTGTGCGAATATCATTTTCTTGTTGCACAATAAACATTAGAATCCGAAGGTACATGCAACCTGGGCAGACAGATATTAGTGCTAACAATTTTCATTCCCCTCCCAGTGTTTCTTCTCTGGGTGCAGCTACCCCTATCCATCATTGATCAACTGGAAGTGAGTTGGATCTTCTTTATGTTGAAGATTTCCACTTCCATCAGAATACATCCCCATACAGTATTGTTGTTGAAGTGTACAGTGATCTTCTGGTTCTGCTCATTTCACTCAGCATCAGTTGATTTAAGTCTCTCCGGGCCTCTCTATATTCCTCCTGCTGGTCATTTCTTACCGAGCAATAATATTCCATAACCTTCAGATACCACAATTTACCCAACCATTCTCCAACCGATGGACATCCATTCATCTTCCAGTTTCTAGCAACAACAAAAAGAGCTGCCACAAACATTTTGGCACATATATGACTCTTTCCGCTCTTTAGTATTTCTTTGGGATATAATCCCAGTAGTAGCGCTGCTGGGTCAAAGGGTATGCACAGTTTGATCACTTTTTGGGCATAATTCCAGATTGCTCTCCAGAATGGCTGGATTCTTTCACAACTCCACCAGCAATGTATTAGTGTCCCAATTTCCCCACATCCCCTCCAACATTTGTCATTATTTGTTCCTGTCATCTTAGCCAATCTGACAGGTGTGTAGTGGTATCTCAGAGTGGTCTTAATTTGCATTTCTCTGATCAGTAGTGATTTGGAACACTCTTTCATGTGAGTGGATATAGTTTCAATTTCTTCCTCTGAGAATTGTCTGTTCATATCCTGTGACCATTTATCAATTGGAGAATGGTTCGGTTTTTTATAAATTATGGTCAGTTCTCTATATATTTTGGAAATGAGACCTTTGTCAGAACCTTTGTTTTTAAAAATATTTTCCCAATTTGTTGCTTCCCTTCTAATCTTGTTTGCATTAGTATTATTTGTACAGAAACTTTTTAGTTTGATGTAATCAAAATCTTCTATTTTGTGATCAATAATGATCTCTAGTTCTCCTCTGGTCATAAATTCCTTCCTCCTCCACAAGTCTGAGAGGTAGATTATCCTCTGTTCCTCTAATCTATTTATTATCTCCCTCTTTATGCCTAAATCATGGACCCATTTTGATCTTATCTTGGTATATGGTGTTAAGTGTGGATCCATATCTAATTTCTGCCATACTAATTTCCAGTTTTCCCAACAGTTTTTTCCGAATAATGAATTTTTATCCCTAATGTTGGAATCTTTGGGTTTGTCAAAGATTAGATTGCTATAGATGTACCCTTTTTTGTCCTTTGTATCTAATCTGTTCCACTGATCTACCGGTCTATTTCTTAGCCAATACCAAATGGTTTTGGTGACTGCTGCTATATAATATAGCTTTAGATCAGGTACACTAGACCACCTTCCTCTGAGTTTTTTTTCATTAGTTCCCTTGCAATTCTTGACCTTTTATTCTTCCATATGAATTTTGTTGTTATTTTTTCTAGGTCATTAAAATAGTTTCTTGGGAGTCTGATTGGTATAGCACTAAATAAATAGATTAGTTTGGGGAGTATTGTCATCTTTATTATATTCGCTCGGCCTATCCAAGAGCACTGAATGTCTTTCCAGTTATTTAAATCTGATTTTATTTTTGTGGCAAGTGTTTTGTAATTTTGCTCATATAATTCCTGACTTTTCTTTGGTAGATGTATTCCCAAATATTTTATACTCTCAACATTTGTTTGGAATGGAATTTCTCTTTGTATCTCTTGCTGTTGCATTTTGTTAGTGATATATAAAAATGCCGAGGATTTATGTGGATTTATTTTGTATCCTGCCACTTTGCTGAAATTTTGAATTATTTCTAGTAGCTTTTTAGCAGAGTCTTTGGGGTTCTCTAAGTATACCATCATGTCATCTGCAAAAAGTGATAGTTTAATTTCCTCATTTCCTACTCTAATTCCTTGAATCTCTTTCTCGGCTCTTATTGCCGAGGCTAGCGTTTCTAGTACTATATTGAATAGTAATGGTGATAGTGGGCAACCTTGTTTCACTCCTGATCTTACTGGGAAAGGTTGCAGTTTATTTCTATTGCATATTATGCTTACTGACGGTCTTAAATATATACTCCTGATTATTCTAAGGAATAATCCATTTATTCCTATACTCTCAAGAGTTTTTAGTAGGAATGGATGTTGGATTTTGTCAAATGCTTTTTCTGCATCTATTGAGATGATCATATGGTTCTTATTAATTTGATTATTAATATGGTCAATTATATTAATAGTTTTCCTAATATTAAACCAGCCCTGCATTCCTGGAATAAATCCTACTTGATCATAGTGTATTATCTTGGAGATGATTTTCTGAAGTCTTTTTGCTAATATCTTATTTAAGATTTTAGCATCAATATTCATTAAGGAGATTGGTGTATAATTTTCTTTCTCAGTTTTCGATCTACCAGGTTTAGGTATCAGTACCATGTCTGTGTCATAAAAGGAGTTTGGTAGGACTCCTTCATCCCCTATTTTTTCAAATAATTTATATAACATTGGGGCTAATTGTTCTTTAAATGTTTGGTAGAATTCACATGTGAATCCATCTGGCCCTGGGGATTTTTTCCTGGGGAGTTGATTAATAGCTTGTTCTATTTCTTTTTCTGAAATGGGACTATTTAAGCAATTTATCTCCTCCTCTGTTAATCTAGGGAGCCTATATTTTTGGAGAAAGTCATCCATTTCACTTAAGTTATCAAATTTATTGGCATAAAGTTGGGCAAAGTAACTCCTTATTATTTCTCTAATTTCCTCTTCATTGGTGGAAAGATCCCCCTTTTCATTTGTAAGACTATCAATTTGATTTTCCTCTTTCTTTTTTTTGATCAAATTTACCAAAGGTTTATCTATTTTATTGGCTTTTTCATAAAACCAACTCTTGGTTTTATTTATTAATTCAATAGTTTTTTTACTTTCAATTTTATTGATTTCTCCTTTTAATTTTTGTATTTCGAGTTTAATTTTTGGTTGGGGGTTTATAATTTGGTCTTTTTCTAGCCTTTTAAGTTGTAAGCCCAATTCGTTAATCTTCTCTTTCTCAATTTTCTTCAAATAAGCCTCTAAAGATATAAAATTTCCCCTTATTACTGCTTTAGCTGCATCCCAAAGATTTTGATATGATGTCTTATCATTATCATTATCTTGGGTGAAATTGTTAATTGTTTCTATAATTTGCTCTTTCACCCAGTCATTCTTTAAGATGAGATTATTCAGTTTCCAATTACTTTTTGGTCTATTTACTCCTAACTTTTTACTGAATGTAGCTTTTATTGCATTGTGATCTGAGAAGAAGGCATTTATTATTTCTGCCTTCCTACATTTAATTTTGAGATCTTTATGTCCTAATATATGGTCAATTTTTGTATAGGATCCATGAACTGCTGAGAAGAAAGTATATTCCTTCCTATTGCCATTCAGTTTTCTCCAAAGGTCTATCATACCTAGTTTTTCTAATGTTCTATTTACTTTTTTAATTTCTTTCTTGTTTGTTTTGTGGTTTGATTTGTCTAAATCTGAGAGTGCAAGGTTGAGATCTCCCACTATTATAGTTTTACTGTCTATTTCTTCTTGCAGTTCTCTTAACTTTTCCTTTAGAAAGTTAGATGCTATACCACTTGGTGCATATATATTTAGTATTGATATGGCTTCATTATTTATGCTACCTTTCAGCAGGATATAGTTTCCTTCCTTATCTTTTTTAACGAGATCTACTTCTGCTTTTGCTTGATCTGAGATAAGGATAGCTACCCCTGCTTTTTTGGCTTTACCTGAAGCATAATAGGCTCTGTTCCAACCTTTTACCTTTACTCTGTATGTATCTCCCTGCTTTAAGTGTGTTTCCTGTAGACAACATATTGTAGGGTTCTGCTTTTTGATCCAATCTGCTATCCGTCTCCGTTTGATGGGATCGTTCATCCCATTTACATTTACAGTTAAAATTACTAATTCTGTGTTTCCTGCCATCGTATTATCCCCAGATTATACTTTTTTCCCTTGACCCCCCTGATCCCCCTCCCCGATATTTAATTTACAGACCCCCCTTGTGACACGCAACCCTCCCTCTTTTTTTTTTTTTTTTTTTAGGATCCCTCCCCCCTCCCTCCAAGTCCCTTCACTTATTCTCCTTTTCCTTTCCCCTTTTCCTCTCCCCCCTTTTAATGAGGTGAGAGAAAATTCTCTGAAAAACAAATATGTTAATTATTTACTCTTTGAGCCTCTTCTGATGAGAGTAAGATTCACACAATGATTCTCCCCCTCACTAAGTTCCCTCAGATATGGTGTATTTTCTATGTCTCTTCCTGGGATGTAGTTTCCCTCTTTTTATCACTCCTTCCCCTTTTTCTGAACCGACCTCCTTCCCTTTACCACACCCCCCTTTTTTTCTTTTATATCAGTAAAATCAAATTATCCTTGAGTATTTTTTATATACCCACAACAGAGTTTCAGTTCTCAAGGGTTCTGTGTACCTTTTTCTGTTTCTCTTCAGTCTTGTGGATGTAGATCAAATTTTTTGTTTAGGTCTGGTTTTTTTCTTAGAAACATATAGAATTCCTCTGTTTCATTGAATGACCATCTTCTTCCATGGAAAAAGATGCTAAACTTAGCTGGGTAGTTCATTCTTGGTTGCAGTCCTTGATCTTTTGCCTTTCGGAATATCAGGTTCCAGGCCCTTCTATCTTTTAATGTGGAGGCAGCCAGATCTTGGGTGACCCTTATTGTGGCACCTTGGTATTTAAATTGTTTTTTTCTAGCTGCTTGCAGGATTTTCTCCTTTGTGTGGTAATTCTGCAGCTTAGCCACAATATTCCGTGGTGTTCTTTTTTTAGGGTCTATTTCAGAAGGAGTTCGATGAATTCTTTCCACATCTACTTTCCCTTCTGTTTCTATTATCTCTGGACAGTTCTCTTTGATAATTTCCTGTAAAATAGAATCTAGGCTCTTTTTTTGGTCATAGTTTTCTGGAAGTCCAATAATCCGCAGATTATCTCTCCTAGATCTATTTTCCAGGTCTATAGATTTTCCCAGTAAGTATTTGACGTTGTTCTCCAGCTTCTCATTTTTTTTGTTTTGTTTGACTGATTCTTGGGTTCTCTGTGAATCATTCATTTCTATTTGTTCCATCCTGACTTTTAAGGAGTTATTTTCTTCTTTCACAGTTTTTAGTTCTTTTTGTAAATGCCCAATTTCGTTTTTAAATGAATTATTTTGCTCTATTGAGTTTTTTTCCATTTCCCTAATTTTTTTTTTTTTGAGAATTATTTTCTTTTTCCAATTCAGAAATTCTATTTTCTTGAGACTTTTTTATCTTTTCTAATTCAGAAATCCTACTTTCCTGTGTTTTTTTAACCTTTTCTAATTCACTAATTTTGTTTCCCTGCATCTCCTGTGAATTCTTTATTTTTTCCAACTCCAATTTCAGGACGTTGTTATTCTCTATCATAACTTCCCTTTCTTTTCCCCATTTTTCTTCGATCTCCCTCAATTTTTTAAGAGCTTCTTCTAGGAGAGAGTTATGTGATGGGGGGCAGGAATCGTTCCCCTTTAGGTTGTTGTCTGCTGACTCTCTGTTGTCAACTTCCTCGGGGTTGGACACCCGCTCTTTCTCTGTGTAGAAGGAATCTATAGTTTTTCTAGCTTTTTTGCTCATACTTAAAAAAATCTTTTGGGGTCTGTCTCTGGGGTAGGAAATTATTTACTTCTTTACCAGCTTCCTCCCAGACCGGATGGATGCAGCGGCTCCTGAGCCCGAGCTAAGAGAGAGCTCTGGGAGAGAGTTCCCCACCCCCTCCCTGGAAGTGCCTCAGAGGTGATTAGCAGTACTGTGCTTCCAGGGCGTAGAATAGTGAAGACAACATGAAGCCCAGCCTATGTGTCCAGGTGGGGAGTGGATGTCTGCAGCAGGTGACGTGAGAAGCCCCTGCGCTCAAACTGGAAGTGTCTGCCAGAAACTGAGGTCCCTAGTTCAAAGGTTCCGCTTCTCTGGGACTTCCTGGAGCTGAGTTCCACTCCCTCCAGCTAAGCTAGGCAGTGTGTGTTGCCTTGGGCCGTATCCACCCACTTGTCAGTCTCTTAACTATTCTCAGGTGGTAGCTGAGGCCACACCCCCTGGTGCCGAGTCTACTGAGTCACCCCCAGGGTGGGGGGTGGGGGAAATCTAATCTGAGTTTTAAAATATTTTGGCTTTCTCTTCTGAACTGCTAAATAATTAGCAGAGAAGAGCTAACAGCCTGTGCCAGATTCCTTTACCTCAGTGGCTTCTCTGATCCCAGAGCCCCTCCCAGCGCAATGGGCGCAGTGTGCCCCTACCCCACCGTCTGTGCTGGTCTTTCTTATTCCTCCCCTGAGAACTGACCTTTCCTGTTGAAACTCCAGATTCTCTTCAGCTGGTAATTCGTGCTTCCAGTCCTTGTGGTATCTATCAGTCCTGAGCTAATTTTGAGACTTAATTTATCTAATTGGTTGTGAGGGAGTGAGGACGTTCACTGAGTCGTGTGTTTCTTCTCCGCCATCTTGGCTCCGCCCCCAGGGTCAGTTCTTTATATATTTTGGAAATGAGACCTTTATCGGAACCTTTAACTATAAAAAATATTTTCCCAATTTGTTACTTCCCTTCTAATCTTGTTTGCATTAGTATTGTTTGTACAGAAACTTTTTAGTTTGATGTAATAAAAATCTTCTATTTTGTGATCAATAATGATCTTTAGTTCTCCTCTGGTCATAAATTCCTTCCTCCTCCACAGGTTTGAGAGGTAGACTATTCTCTGTTCCTCGAATCTATTTATGATCTCATTCTTTATGCCTAAATCATGGACCCATTTTGATCTTATCTTGGTATATGGTGTTAAGTGTGGATCCATATCTAATTTCTGCCATACTAATTTCCAGTTTTCCCAACAGTTTTTTCCAAATAATGAATTTTTATCCCTAATGTTGGTATCTTTGGGTTTGTCAAAGATTAGATTGCTATAGATGTACCCTTTTTTTGTCCTTTGTATCTAATCTGTTCCACTGATCTACCGGTCTATTTCTTAGCCAATACCAAATGGTTTTGGTGACTTCTGCTATATAATATAGCTTTAGATCAGGTACACTTAGACCACCTTCCTCTGACTTTTTTTTCATTAGTTCCCTTGCAATTCTCGACCTTTTATTCTTCCATATGAATTTTGTTGTTATTTTTTCTAGGTCATTAAAATAGTTTCTTGGGAGTCTGATTGGTATAGCACTGAATAAATAGATTAGTTTGGGGAGTATTGTCATCTTTATTATATTCGCTCGGCCTATCCAAGAGCACTGAATGTCTTTCCAATTATTTAAATCTGACTTTATTTTTGTGGCAAGTGTTTTGTAATTTTTCTCATATAATTCCTGACTATTCTTTGGTAGATGGATTCCCAAATATTTTATACTCTCAGCATTTGTTTGAAATGGAATTTCTCTTTGTATTTGTTGCTGTTGCATTTTGTTGGTGGTATATAAAAATGCTGAGGATTTATGTGAATTTATTTTGTATCCTGCAACTTTGCTAAAATTCTGAATTATTTCTGATAGCTTTTTAGCAGATACTTAATATTTTCATGACCTAAATTTGTAGAAATTAACCAATATCTAAAATGTCTCTAATGTGATAATCGGACAGGTAACCAAATAATTGTGACATATAGAAAAGTTATTTCATGCCATCCCTCCACAAGTAAAAGATTAACCCTCATTTTTTACTCCTAGTGTTGGATTGAGAATGAAAATATCCTTACCAAACAAGGAAAAGTGATGATAGTTTGGCAAGACCTCACCTACCTAATATCTTCTGGGACTATCAACAGAGTTATCCTATAGCAATTAATTTTTTAAAAAATGTTATATAACAGATTTTGTCTCTGTAGTGGAATAGGTAATTACCAAAATGACTGAGATGATTGCTGCAATGTATTTTAGCCTAATTAAACCATGTCTAAAGCATTGAGCTTTTTACAGAGCACTATAGAAGAAGAACATTGATGAGCTAGAAAACATCCAGTAACTGATTATGAAGTTAAATAAATTTTAATGTTGTCACCAAAGGAACCAATATAAGAATTAAGGAGCTGGGTAGCGCATGGGTAGAGTATTGGACTTGGGGTCTGATAGACTCACCTTTCTGAGTTCAAATCCAGCTTCAAACACCTGTGTGACCCTGATGAAGTCACTTAACACAGATTGTCTTAGTCTGCAAAATGAGCAAGAGAAAAAAAAAAAAGAGAAAAAAAAAAAAAAAAAAAAGCAAACCACTCCTTTATTTTTGCCATGCAAACCCCAAACAGGATCACAAATGTCAGGTTTGATTGAAGCTACTAAACAGCAATGGCAACAACAAATCAAACGAAAAATATATATTGTATTTCTGCAATGTATCAGATACACTAAGTGCCATATTCCATAGACAAAAAATGAAATAATTTCTTCCATTTATGTGTTGGCAGACCCAAGATTCAAACCTGTGTCTTTTTGCTCCAATTAAAGGGCTCCAGATTTTTTGAGTTTTGATTCTGTGAAGACTAGATATGATTTTACACTGAGATATCCAACAATGATGAGCATAGTTTAGGTTCTGTCATCTATGATAGTCTCTGATGTTGTGGCTTAAAACAGGATATCTTTCTAGCAGGTATTCTCAAACTGCTGCCCGTAGGCCAGATGTGGCCCACTGAGGACGTTTATGCGGCCCGCCGGGTTATGGTAAATGGGTTGAGGGGCAGAGACAGAGTGTGAGTTTTTGTTTTTACTATAGTCCGGCCCTCCAACAGTCTGAGGGACAGTGAACTGGCCCCTATTTTAAAAGTTTGAGGACCACTGTTAAACTAAAGTATCAATCATTTGAGAGCCATTTTGTAAATGGATATACAATTGTTGGGGAATGGAAACACAAACAAGATAGAATTTTTTTTTTCTTTTTAGACATATCAATTTGTTGTCTAAACTGATTTGGTTTCCTCAAAGACTTGACACTCCTTGGCCATCCATTAGCTTGACATTTAGATTTTCATTTTGCTAAAATGATAGAATGATTAGCTAATATCAATGTTGTGGAACACTACTACTTTTTGTGATCTCTCCAATAATTGCCCAAATGCAAGATTATTCATATTGTTATTTGGAATATGGGGGGGAATAAGGAAATGCTTATTAGCCAGTCAACACAATCACTATGTTCCAAGTACTGGACTAAGTAGTAGAAATGCAAAAAAGTGAAAAATATTCCCAGGTGACTACTTTCCACTGGCAGGTATAAATTTAAAACATTTCAAGGCAGGGAAAGAGGGTGGGATCATAGAATTTAGACAAAGAAGCAATCTTAGAGATACTTAGTTTTTTTTGTTTTCCAAGTGCCTTCCTTGATTTATTTTTAATTTATGCAGTAAAGCCAGCATTTCCATAATGTATAGAATATTAAAAAGATGATTGCACATGAAGCTGTAAATCCATTATGTTAATTGTCATTCCTTTTAAATATATAATAAATGTATCATGTAAATTCTCTTTTCCTCTCTTTTCTTCCCTTTTAAGACATCCATAACAATCTGTACCTAAAACAAGAATCCTTTCTATAGTTTATTGCAAAAAGTATCTGATGTAATATCTAGAGTGTTACAATTAGAGTAATTATAACTAGTGTGAAATTAGAATGTTCTCTTGTTATGGTGGAATCTAATTCTTCATGACCCCATTTGGCATTTTTTGGGAAAAGGAATAATGCTTTTTTCATATTATTTATTTCACAATTACATGTAAAATAATTTCCAACATTCATCTTTATAGGAATTTTGAGCCCCAATTTTTGTTCTTTCCTCCTTTCCTTCTACTTTCCCCAAGACAGCAAGCAATCTGAGATAGTTTATACATGTATAATCATAACAAATATTTCCACATTAATCATGTTGTGAAAGTAGATGCAGAACAAGAAGTGAAAACCATGAGAAAGACAAAAGTGAAGGTAGTATATTTTGATTGGCATTTAGACTGCACAGTTATTTCTCTGGATATGGTCAGCACTTTCCAACATGAATCCCCTGGAATGATCTTGGATCTCTGCATGAGTGGAAAGAGCTAAGGAAACATAGCTGATCTTTGGGCAATGTTACTGTTTCTATGTGCCATTTTCTCCTGGTTCTGCTCACTTCACTCAGCATCAATTCATCTAAATTTCTCCAGGTTTTTCTGAAATCAGCCTGCTCATCATTTGTCATAGAACACTCATATTCTATTATGTTTATATATCATAATATATTCAGCCATTCCCCAATTGATGGGCTTCCTCTCAATTTCCAAACAGAAAAAGCGCTGCTATGAATGTTTTTGTATATGTGTATCCCTTTCCCTTTTCTATAATCTCTTTGGGATATAGACCTAGTAATGGTATCAAAAGATATGCATTATATAACCCATTGGGCATTATTTTAAATTGCTCTCCAGAATAGTGGGATCAGTTCACAACTCCACCAACAATGCATTAGTGTTCCAATTTTCCCACATCTTCTTCAACATTTATCATTTTCCATTTCTGTCATATAGGCCAGAATGATAAGTATGAGGTGTTACCTCGGAATTGTTTTAATTTGTAAAAACTAATCTTCTAACTTCTTCCTTTTATAGAACTTGAAACTAAGGTCTCCAGGACCTTAGAAGTGACTTGTTAATAGTCACACAGTATGAAATAGAATGAGATCCTAAACTAATTTCTCCATTTAATTCATTCCTGATGGCAACATTAGAGAGAACCATAATGTCCTGGCAGCCTCAAGACCTGGCTTACTCTTCCCTGATATCAAGACAGCAATTTCCAGAACATGTTTGTGGTTAAAGCAGGTAGCACATTTTCACTATAAGAAGCCATATACCAGAAAATAATACCCTGTTGATTAGCCAGTCAAATAGCTTGAGTCTCCTTTCCACAGCCCATTCAGTACATAATTAATGTTTATTTCCATTTTGCCATTCATTATGCAAATCTACTGCATGAAAACAGCAAAAGTGGGACTTCATGGATGATGGCTGTTTTCGTTGACAGTCATTATGAAAGAAGGACAGGTAGCAGAGAGCATCTGCTGAACACTCTATGACATCATCTAGCATTTTGGTGAAAGTCAAAGAGCCTCACCAATTGGTTTTATCATTGCTGTTAAGTAGGTCCCGGTCAGGATGTGTTTGTGGTCCAAGAATCTATGCACCTCTCTGTCTCTCTGTCTCTCTCTCTCTCCCCATCTATCTGTCTTTTTTTCTCTGTCTCTCTCTCTCTTCCTCTTTCTCTCTCTGTCTCTCTCTCTTCCTCTTTTTTCTTTCTCTCCCTGCTTCTCTGTCTCTCTCTGAATCTCTGCCCCTGTGATTCTCTCTGTGTGTCTCTGTCTCTCTCTTCCTCTCTCTGTCTGTCTCTCTCTCTCTCACACACACATACACACACACACACACACACACACACACACACATACACACACACACATTGGTTTTCACATGAGAGGGGACAAAAGCATTGAACACTTGGCCCCTCAGGTGGACCAGTGTTTAGGCGATCCTCTAAGCACTTTTCATTGCCTGTTACATTCCTTGATGATGAAATGTGGCTTATGGATCCTACCCCGAGGCAGCCCAGACTGCTTTCCCTGAGTAAATCAGAGATTATGGGTGCATCAGTTTGTTTCCACTCCTAAGTGCTTTAAGAAAGTCATTGTGTAATGGCCAACAAAAAGGTTGTGGTTGTTTTCTCTCTTCTTCCTTTTTCTATGTTCTTGCACTCAGTGTGATTTATCAGAGATGCCCACTTGGATGGCAGTGATCTATTCCTTGCTAGAAGTTCATTCTTCAGAGAAGCAAATTTTCAGCCTTAAGAGGACTAATATCTTAGTGACCTTACACATAGGATCACAATCAGAGCTGGGGAGGGAAACCTGCTCGAATGCATGCATGTACACGTATAGTGTATATGTATATGTAAAGCAGCTGGATGGTGTGGTGGACAGAGCCTTTAAAATCAGAAAAGCTGATCTTCTTAAATTCAAATCTAGCCTCAGACATTTATTCAGACACCGTAGGGAAGTCACTTAAGGCTGTTTAAGTTTGTTTCTTCATATGTAAAATATATTAGGATGGCAAAGAACTCCAGGATCTTTGCTAATAAAACCCCAAATGGAGTTACAAAGAGTGGGACATGACTGAAATGACTCAACAACCACAAGACATATATCAGCACATATCTGATATAGATAGAATTTTTTGGATAATTTTGTCCCATTAGAATATGAACTGGAGGGCAGCTAGGTGGCGCAGTGGAGAGAGCACCAGCCTTGAATTCAGGAGGACCCCAATTCGAATGTGGTCTCAGACACTTAACACTTCCTAGCTGTGTGACCCTGGGTGAGTCACTTAACCCCAGCTTCAAAAAAAAAATTAAATTAAATTAAAATTAAAATAAAAAAAAAAGAATATGAACTGGAGACGGAAATGGCCAATTGC
The DNA here is from genome assembly GCF_048593235.1 of Sminthopsis crassicaudata. Taxonomy (NCBI): domain Eukaryota; kingdom Metazoa; phylum Chordata; class Mammalia; order Dasyuromorphia; family Dasyuridae; genus Sminthopsis; species Sminthopsis crassicaudata. The sequence continues at coordinate 230,320,858 of NC_133622.1, read as the reverse complement.
TTCTTTATATTTGCCAAGAAAACCCCAAATGGAGCTACAAAGAATCATACATGACCAAAATGAATAAAAACCATATATAGAATACATGTATGTATATGTTCATGTCTTTGTACAGGGAGTATGCACATACAGGGAGATAAGTAATTCAAATAGGGCACCTTTGAATGTCAAATACCCATCTTTGATTCAATGTGAAAGGATGAAAGGAGAAGAATGCTCCCAAAGTGGTACATGATGCCTCAGGAGGTAGTTAGTGGATTTTTCTTTATTAGAAGACTCCATGTAAGAGCTGTAACCACCAGCTGTGTCAACTAGTTCAAGCAGCATAGAGTATAGACTCAAATCAACTTTGTAATTCATGATGTGAGATTGTTTCTATAAGTAATGAAGACATCTTCAGTTCTGTGGGAAGGAAATCAGTTACTTTAGTAGCCCCAAAATGGAAGTAATTAATAATATGCTCAGGATCTTATAGGTTACTACTTTAATATTCTTTCTATATAATTTGTTGCCCTTGCCCTGAGGTATAGCACTGGGCACTAAACCCTAGTTACTGTTCTGCAAAGACTGTATGATCATCCTCTGGGTATATGTTACAAAAGAGATAATGTTGTATGGACAAGATTCAATGGCCACTGTCATCCATATCAAGAATTAGATATATGAGAAATCACCTAATTTATTGTCTTCTTTTTGTAAGAGTAGAATCAGTGATAGAAGGAAGCTTAATGATTTGACATGATCAGTCTCATAACCCTCTCTAGTTATTTGTTTCAGTAACTCATTTGGAACTTGGAGAAATAAGTAGTTGCCTCAAACACTGAAGTATTAATCAATCAAATGATCATTAAACATGTATTAAGTACCTATTATGTGCCAGGCAGGCAGCTAGATGCGTAGTAGATAAAGTACTGGTGCTAGAGCCAGGTAGAATTGTCTTTCTGGTTTCAAATCAAACCTCAGACACTTACTAGCTGAGTGAACCTGAACAAATCACTTAATCCTGTTTGCTTTAGTTTTCTCATCTATAAAAATAAGATGGAGAAGACAAAGGTAAACCACTTCAGTACCTTTGCTAAGCAAATCCCAAAAGGGGTCACGAATACTTAGACCCAAATGAAACAAGTGAATGGCAATAACAAAATGTGCTAAATACTGTGTGATAGCTAGGAGTACAAAAAGAGGCCCTCAAAGAGCTCACAAGCAAATGAGGGAGATAACATAAAATCAATATATACAAAGCAACCTATATATAGGATAGATGGGAAAAAATTACCATAGAGAAGGCACTGGAACTAAGAGGGATTGGGGAAAGCTGCCCTATAAAAGACAGGATTTAGTTGTTTTCTTAAAGGAAGCCAGGGAGGCCAATAGTCAAAAAGACTATTAATGTGCTTTGCAGGGACTAGTAACAGTCAAAGACAATGCCTGGAACCAAGAGATGGAATGTTTTTTAAACAATTGTGAGGATTTTTGTTTTGTTTTGTTTTGAGTTCCAAACGCTATCCCTTCCTTTCTAGCTCTTCTCCTCCCTCCTTTAAATACTAAACAACCTCATCTAGTTTATACATGTTCAATATTGTAAAACATTCCCTATAAGTGATTTGTACGAGAAGTATTTCTCCTTCTATTCATCCATCTGTCTTTTATTTATCTGATCTATTGATGTTAGAGACAGAAGGTAGAGTTCAATTCAAAACATGGGGATTTCCTGGCATAGGGAGTGCCCTGGATGAGAAAGTCCTCTCCATCAATACTCCTGAGCACCTTACCTCTTACTTTGAGTCTTAGAGAGTTACTAAGACCTCTTAGAGGTTGAGGGACTTGTCAAAAATCACACAGTCAGGATTTCTCAGATGCTGAACATGAAACTAGGTCTTTCTAATAAGTTGTCTAACCATTATTCAATGTCTACACAGAAACATCTTAAAAAATAAGAAATTGGGGAACAAGAGAAAGTGAGCAGAGAAATTGATCAAGAAACATTGAGGGAAGATCAATTTTGCCCCCCCCAAAAAAAAAAATATATATATGTATATATATATATATTTATGTATAGGAATCAGTAAAGATTGTAGATAAGATTAGGCACCTGAATTAAGCCTGGTAGGAAGATCATGATTATGAAAGGCAAAGGAGGCAGTGAAGTATAATGAGTTAGAGAGCTGGCCTTAGGGTCAGGAAGTACTGAGTTCAAATCCTGTCTATGATAAATCTGATTACATCACTCTGGGCAAACCATTTAACCTCTCTTTGCTTTACTCAACTCTCCAAAAATGTGATTTGTATACAAGATGTGAAACTATATTAGTAGTATGTAATTCCTCATCCAAAAGCTCTCTGTAGCTATGAAATTATTAAAAAGTTCTGACTCTACATATGTATATGTATATATTCATTCATGCCCCTATTTATGTATAGATGCATAAACTGATATATGCCCACATTCATATAGCTTTATATGTACTTAATATATGTTTATGTATTTATATATACATATATTATACACACATCAATTATATACATATATTTATACATATGCATTATATACATGTGTCTATTATATATTATAAATGTGTCTATTATATATAATGTATATATATACACATGTATGTATACATGCATGTGTATTATATACAGGTTTGATTTGTATGTTGAAAATGTGTATAAATGTATGCATAATAAAATTAAATATGCATGTATATATACATTATATATATGGTTAGTGTGTATATATGTATGCATATATATGTGTACATGTATAGTCATATGTGACTATAATGAAAACTGTTCCTCATTAAGATGAACATATATGTTTACTTACCTTGAACATGTAGCTCTGAGGTTTGTTCCTAATCAGCCTACTATAATGTGTTCAGTTGTGGCTGTGGCCGCAATTGCTCTATACATTGTGTGGTTGATTGGATTTCAAGTGAGAAGGGAACTTGGACATCATCTATCTCAATCCTCTCATTTTACATTTAAAAACGTGTCAAGACACAGATATGCCTCCCCACCCTTGACATATAGAGTTAAATGCAGAGCTAAGATTCAATCCCAGGTCCTCAGATTCCCAAATCCAATGTTCGCTTCATTTTATCACCATTATAGCTTTGCCAAAGGGCAAAAAGATGACTCATGCTAAGACTAAACAGGCAGAAACGTATTACCAATGATGTCTTGTATGCACAAAGTGATTTTAAATTCAGCATCAAGGACAACGATATGTAGAAAAGGTGTTGAGCCTGTCACGTACCTACAGAGATAGGGTTATAAAATGAAAAGAACTAGAGCTAAGTCCCTGAAATAAAAGATTAATCCTCTACAGAAGATATGTAGGGATTTTTTTTTAATGTGAATAAGGAAGATATAGGATGGAAAGGTATGAATGAATTTCCATCTGTATAAGAGAGAAAGACAAATGGCATGGATGAGGTAATATATCCATTGGATACCAAGATATATTTGTGGTGATCTTTTTTCATTCATGGTGTGGTGAGTCATTTCTTATTTCTTTCATTTCCCCCCCTTTTGCTAAAACAAAGTAGGGTACTAGCTGTGTTCGAAGTAGCCCTCCTGTCTCTCTGCTTTCTATAGATGCTTCTCTGAGTCATGGTAATACTGAAGAGATGCTTCTATGAATTGCACAGGAGGAACATTAGTGTGTCCCTTCATTACTCAAAAAGGGCTCTGGAGACTATAATTAAAGCTCTCTTACGTACCTGGGATTCAAATGTATTCTTCAGAAAGGTAAATATACACTGCTGCAGCTTCTTTCTTATCTTTATCTTATTCTCTTACAAGGACAAAGATCTATATTAGGTACTCTACATTGAGAAAAAGCATAGTGTAATAGATAGATATCTAGCCCTGGGATTGGGAATACCTGGGTCCAAGCCTTCATTCTTTCATACAATTTCTTGGTGACACCTGATAAATCATTTAGCTTATTTGTTTCCTGATTATTCTCCAACAGCATCAGTCACTCAGCCAACAACCATGTTTTAAAAAGTTCTTATTGGGAACTAGGTATTCTGTTATGTTTTAGGAATACAAAGAAAGACAAAAGCAATTCCCTCAAGTTGCTCATATTTTAATGACTCAGAAAATCATGTAAGATATATGCAGAGTAAATGGACAGTTGTCCCAGAGAGAAAAGGACTAACCTACAAATTGTTCTGCATTGGTAGATGGACGTCCCAAGTCAAGAGATGATATCTTGAACTGAAGCAAAAACAGAGGCAAAAACACAGGAAGTAGTCCTTGAAGGAACTGAGTGGTTTCTAGAGGCAGAAAGGAGAAGACAGTGAATTTCACATATGAAGTTGTGTCTGGATAAATGAACCAGGATGGAAGTTGGGATGACATGGATGAGCAACAGCAAATAAGCTGGTTTAGCTGGAATATAAGGTGTTTGGATGGGAAGGAGAAGAGGTACAACAGGGAGAAATAAGCACCTACTAGATGGAATCGCTTTATAAATGCTAGTCTTTTTGAAGGAGAGTAGGTTGTGGAATTCCTAGAAAATAGGTCTGAGATGGATGGTCAGTGGATTAAATGTCAAATATAGGACTTTGCCTCTTTTATCTCCTAGATAACTGGGGGTTTCTGGAGAAGCAGACTAACATGCTCAGTCCCACTTCTGTATTATAAATTTGGCAGCAGTAAAGAGAAAGTATTAGAAAGTGAAGAGAACAGAGACCAAGAGAATCACATAGGAGGCTATTACAATAGGTTGGATGAAAGGTGATAAGGGCCTGAGGCAAGGTTGTGGCCTGAATGAAGTGAAAGGATGGATGAGAGAGATTGTGAAGGTACCACTGAAAAGACTTGACGACTCATTGAATGTTAGGCTTATGGAAGAAGGAAGATTTGTAGATAAAGAGTCACTTAAAGCTAAGTGACTGAAAAGAAAGTGCTGGATTGAGTCAAAAAGCAAGGGATTTATCAAAAGTAGAAAGATTAAGGGGAAAGACAATGAGTTTTTTAAGTCTAGTTCTTAGAACCCGGTAAGGAATAAGAGTACATTCCTGGGGAAAGGAATCCACAAGTACAAAATTGTTTTGTCAATCCTTTTTGTAGTGGCAAGAAACTGGAAACTTGGAGTTTCCATCAGTTGGAGAATGGCTGAACAAGCTATGGTATATGAATGTTATGGAATATTATTGGTTTGTAAGAAATGACCAGCAGGATGATTTCAGAAAGGCCTAGAGAGACTTACATCAACTGATGCTGAGGGAAATGAGCGGGACCAGGAGATCATTGTATATGGCAACAGCAAAATGATGCAATTCTGATGAACGTGGCTCTTTTCAACAATGAGGTGACTCAGGCCAGTTCCAATGGTCTTGTGATAAAGAAAGCCACCTGAATCCAGAAAGAAGACTGCGGGGACTGAACGTGGATCACAACATAGTATTTGATCTTTTTTGTTGTGATTATTTGCTTCCTTGTTTTATTCTTTCTCATTTTTTTCTTCTCTGTGATCTGATTTTTCTTATGGAGCATGATAAATGTGGAAATATGTATAGAAGAATTGCACATATCTAACCTACTTTGGATTACTTGTCATCTAGAGGAGGGAGTGGAGGGAAAAAAAATTGAAACACAAGATTTAGCAAGGGTTAATGTTGAGAGTTATCTATGCATATGTTTTACTTTAAAAAAAAAAAAAAAAGAGTATACTCCTGGCTTCAGAAAAGTCTGTGCAAAAGAATGGAGGCAGGTGGTAGATAGTCCTGTATTTGGAATAGGAAGTGGACCTGTCTTCCTGGAATGTAGCAAGTGTGAAGGGAAATACTGTGTGATCAATCTGGACCTCATACAAAGCTGGTGCTTCACAAGTGTTGTGTCATATCACGTGCATTTGGATTTCTTTAGCAATTTTGAAAATGTCCATTTAGTCGATCTATCCGTGTAGGATACAGACACATGTACTCACTGATGTTCTTCTATTGCTGTGATCTTTTCTGCAAGCATGTTTATTTTTGCTTTGCATAGATGGGCCTGTGGGTTTTACAAAGAGCCAATTCACATCATTAAATCCTACACAATCCTGGGTAACAAAACAGACAAATCTGTCCACAAATGCTGAAACACTTCCTCTGACTCAGAATGCTGCTTTTCTCACTTTGTTGAATCATCATGTTTTAAGCTGGTTTTGATTTATTTAGCGCTCATCATGTGATGGCTGGCTTCTGACATGGAGGGGTGTCAGGAGAATGGCTCTGCAGCAGGGGAAAAATCCGGAGCTCATTTGGAGAGGTGGAATCAGCTTAAAATGGTAGAATTAAGGTGTGAAAGAAAAAGAAATCCAAGTTATATTGGATGTTTTATCCCAAAGGGGTCTTCAGTGCTTTGAAAATCCCAAATCCCTGGAGGCCAAATTAAGGTTAACAATCTGGACACCAGCCTATTAAGCCAGTAATACATTTGAGCCAGGAGGAAGACTGAGATATATTACATTAAATGAACCTCAAAACACCCAAGCAGAGTAAGGTGGGCATAGTTATTTTTGATAGCAGCTTCCATTCTGTAAGGATGGGAAGTACAGGAATGATCTGGCTGGGGCATTTTTACCCTTTCTCTTGAAATCTATGTAATGCATATTTTGGGTTATGGGTGGCCTAAATTAAGTGAAGAATATTACAGTCAAAACTTAACACTACAAGGATATTATTGATACTAATGTTGTGGCTAAGTCATTTTTCTTCCCAGGGCTGCTCTTCATTTTCATCATGACAGAGACTTGACCACATGATCTTTGAGGACCCTCACAGCTCCAAAAATTATATTGTGGAATAGAAAATTATGGAGTATATATATTGTGGAATTCCACAATCCCCGTGGGTGCTAAGCAGAGCTATAACTTGTACAAGGTCAATGGATTTGGTCATAATGTGATAATAACTAGTGTAATTCATACATTATCCCTACAATGACTTTTATCTTTATGAGTCAGTGCATAGTCCCCAGAAAATCATAGAGATGACACAACTATTCCCCCCAAAGCTTTTTTTAGATTGCCATCTCTAGGAACCTATCACTGAGGTAACTATATCTAGTGACCCACCTTCCCAATTTTACCAGTCCCTAATGAAGATGTGTCAGGGGCTGGAACTGCATCCAACATGGTTTGACCTGAGATTCTTCAACCTGGACCCCCTTCCTGACTTGTTTTTACCCTAGATGGAAAAGAAAAATTTTGGTAAATCTATTAGTGACTCTTCAGAATTTTGCCTGTTTTCTAGTAGTGACATTTACAAATAACAAGGGGGCCATTAGTCATATGTAAGTCATATTGAACATGATCTGCCTACTGTCCTTACTAACTTAAGTGTGTGTCCCTTAGCACGCTAAATTAGTGAGTGAAGTGAACCTCTGTATGATGTGGTATAAAGTTCATACAATTTGGAGTCAGAGGACCAGGAATTATGTTCTGTCTTTGTTTCTTTTCTATTTTTATATTCTTGCTAAATCACTTAAAATATCATCTTTAGTTCAGGGAGATATTATTGGTCCATTTGAAAGAACACTTTTTGAAATAAAGGAATATTGACTTGGATCATATGAGTGTAGATTTAGAACTGGAATTGACTTTAGAAATGGCTATTACAAAGTTCCAATTTACAGATGTGTAAACTGAGATCTATAGAAATAAATTAACCACATCTGAGATGATATAGCCTGACACCAGAAAACTGGTCTGGAAATATGAGCTGGGGCCACTTGATTCCAAATTTCCTAAACATGAGTAATAGTCAAATTTAGTTCTCAGATAAATTTTTTAAACCCTTCTCATTTTTACTGGTTGTCAAATAGAACAGGATTCATATTTTGTTCGTTATGTGATATTATCTGATTTAGAACTTTTTGAGCGCACTCTTTCTCTTCCTCCTCTCTCTCTCTTTCTCTCTTTTTCTCTCTCTGTCTCTCTCTGTCTCTTTCTCTCTCTCTCTGTCTCTCTCTTTCTCCTTTTCTCTCTTTCTCTTGCTTTTTCTCTCTTTCTCTTCCTCCTTTCTCTCTCTTTGTCTCTCTCTTTTTCTCTCTTTCTCTCTCTGTCTCTTTCTCTCTCTCTCTGTCTCTCTCTTTCTCCTTTTCTCTCTTTCTCTTTCTCTTTTTCTCTCTTTCTCTCTCTTGCTCTTTCTCTCTTTCTCTTCCTCCTTCTTTATCTCTCTTTCTCTTCCTCCTTATCTCCCTACCTCCCCCCCCCCTCTCTCTCTCTCTCTTTGTTTTTGGTTCTCTGATTCTGGAATCTTGGAGGCAGACAGGTATTAATCAGGTGGCATTGGATTGTTCCAAATTTCTTTAAGTTAAAATTAAGTTGTATAATCCTATACAAGCTTCTCAGCTCCAGTGGGTACATTTCATAAGTGACACATTATATGTATATTTCAGAGTCAAGATGGATGGTTTTTCTTGGTGTCTAACTAGTCCTGAGTTCATAAAGTGGACTTTCTCCTGTGATGCCTGAAGACATTACTGATGCTTCCCTCTGATTGAGGAGGTGTGTTTCCTCCATAGCTCTGTGGACTACCAGTCCATTGATGGTTGCAAAGAAAATGGACCTGGAGAGAAGTATTGAGTAAAGTAGGGTGAGCCCATGAGAGAGAAATGGCTAGTCATCATCCCCATTCTTCCTCAAAATGCTTTTGTCTGTTAAATCTCACAAGAGGAAAATCGGTTTCCTATCAGGTGATAATGACATCACATTGAAAAAAAAAAGTTTGTGCTACAGAGAGAGCTTTATTCCCCATCTCCCAATATGATGATTAGGTTCAAAGCAATAAGCCATACTTATTGGGATCTATGGGGGCCTGCAGGGTCTGTCTGGCTCTCCAGATCATGCCAGTTTGTGTTATTAAGCAAAAGAAGCTGGTAGAGTTCTGTGCTCCACCTGGGAAAGCTAGACCCTGCTGTGCCTTTTTTTCTACCTCTTATATAATCACCAGTAATAAAAGTTCTGCAATCAGAATTTAGCTGACGATTTTGTTAATGGCATGTGAACCTGAAGAGAATCTAGCTCAGCTCTTCCGTAGCGCTGTGGACTCCTGTGGCGCAAATGGGATTGAAAACTTGTTAAATCAGCAGAGGGGTCTCAGAGCCACAGACAGCACAAATATGTATGTGGAGAGAGGCACCTGGACTGTGAAGTGGTTCAAATACAGCTGTGGAGGTGGGGGGAAAGGGGTTGGTTCCTTTCTCTCTGGCATCGATGCTATGGTTTTGACAAAAAAAAAGCAAAGCAAAGGGCAGATTTGGATCAACCTCCTGCCTGTCCCGTGGAGGGCATCTAGAGAATTTGCCAGAAGAAGGGGTAGTTGAGGGAGCAAAAGCCAATTAGCATCAAGAGAAAAGGCTTGGAAAGGATGGACTTGTCATCTTCAAGTATTTTCAGAGTTTTCGTGTGGAAAAAGGAAGGACTGAAGAGGTAAAAGAAGGAAAAGAGAGAGAAGAGGACAAGGGAAGAAATCATTAACTACTCTATATAAAGATTAGATTTGTTTTTCTTGAGGATGAAATATCCAATCAATTAGCCTATCAGTCAATAAGCATTTATTTATCACTTAAACAGTTGCTTTGTATCACAGTAGAGAGAGTGCTCAGCCTGAAGTTAGGAAGACACAAATTCAAATTTGCCCTTAGAGATTTACTAAGTGACTCTGGGTAATTTGCTTAATTTTTGGTTACCTCAGTTTCTACAACTACAAAATTGAAATAATAATACTCACCTCTCAGGGTTGGCATGAGAATATATTTGTTATGCACCTAGCACAATGTGTGACATGTAAAAGATGCCAGGTAAATGCATGTTATTTCCCCTTCTCATGCCCTCCAAGTACTAGGAACACTTATAAAATGCAAATGCATATTCCTTAGCATCAAGGGGACTCACATTCTAATGGAACCAAGCCATGGGAATGACTATAGCCATATCACATATGCTGACACTACGTGTTGTTGCTTTTGGTGGTTGTGGTGAATCATTTCAGTTTAGTTCATGATCCCCATGCTTCAGTTTATCACCTCCAGGCTTTTGTTTAGGTTGACTCCTTTACTAACCTCAATTTCATGTATCTTGGTTTTCGTCAAAACTTTCCCCAAGCTCAATTTCATATATGAAGCCTTTCCTGGTGCTCTGTAGTTGTCAGTGCCTCCTTCCCTCCAATATATTCGTTCAATATTTATTCTTCAAAAATATATAAATGCAGCTGTGTGTGTAAGAAATGCACATTTCTTAAATTAAAATGTGAGTTTCTTGAGATCAGGGACTGATTGCCATCATCACAATTGTCTTCTTCTTTTTTCTTTTTTTTCCTTTTCCTTCTCTTTCTCCTTTTCCTTCTCCTCCTTCTCTTTCTCTTTCTCTTTTTCCTTTACCTTCTCCTTCTCTTCCACATTTTCTTCCTTCACTCTCCTATCCCTTCTCTCTTTCTCCTCTTCTTCTTCTTTTTCTTCTTATTCTCCTTCTTCTTGCCTTTCTTCTTTTCTCCTTCTTGTCCTTCTTCTTATTATTATTTTCTTCTTCTTGTCCTTTTCCTTCTCCTCCTCTTCCTCTTCCTTCTTTTTTTTTTACTTTTCTGCTATTTCTACTTTTCTTTTTTTGCTATCTTTTGTTCTTGCTTCTCTTTTTTTTTCTTCTTTTTTTCTCCATCTTCTTCTCTTTCTTCTTCTTTATTTCCAGTGCTTAAAATAGTATCTAATGCATGGTAGACATATGGATAGGAATTTGACTTGTGATTTCCTTTCTATAAGCAGTTAGCAGGAACAATGTATAGAACAATGAACCTGGTCAGGAAGTCTTCACTTTATATACTGTTATAGATAATTACTAGATGTAGTACTTAACTTGATTAAGCCTAAATTATAGAGTGAGGATAATAATAGTAAATACCTTCCAAGATTGTTATAAAGATAAAACAAGAGGTGATATTTCTAAAGGGATTTGTAAACCTTAAAATATTTTATAAATGCTAGTTATTATTATTAACATTAACAGAATAAAAGAAATTCCCTTTTGGAACGTTCTATGCTAAGATAATGAATTGAAACACTGAGAGGGTAAGACACCGTTAACTTGTGATCACAGACGCAGTATGTGTCAGTAGCATAACCTGAAGCCAGAATTTCCTGGCCCATATCACTTAAATAGGCTTGTTTTGATTTATTGACTAAATATATATAGAGAGAAGAATTAGAAGAAGAAATTTTCTGTTTGATGTTGGGGGTGGAGAGGCTTTCTAATAATGTTATCCAAGATTAGAACACGCTTACTGAAGAAACTTTTTTTTTTTTTTTTTCATTTATCAGCTTTTTCAAGAGAAGTCAGAATATAACTTTTGGGGAAATTTAGAAACTATTTTTTACACAAGCGAGGACTGGAATAGATAATACCCATTGATTCCCATTATACTGATGATATACCATGATTTTTTTTTTCTTGAATACTTTAATCTTTGATGCTTAAATCCATTTCAACTCAATTCAATAAAAAAATATGTATGAGTCTCTGATACGCCAGATACTGTGCTAGATTTGGGGGGATACAAAGCCAATAGTAGTACAATCCTTGCCTTGAAATGACTTACATTCCAGGCTACCCATGATTGTGGAATCTCCTTCACTATTACCTTTGCAGAACAATGGAAATAACTGTATTTCCAGAATAATCTCTTTATAAAGGGACATCTTACTTTCTCATCCAACTTTATGCTGAGTTTCCAAAGAACTTTGAAGACATTTATAAAAAGCTTATATTTCAATAATTAAGCTTAATTTCATATATGAAGCCTTTCCTGGTGCCCTGTAGTTGCCAGTGCCTCCTTCCCTCCAATATATTCGTTATTTATTCTGCAAAAAATATATAAATGCAGCTGTGTGTGTAAGAAATACATATTTCTTAACTTAGAATGTGAGTTTCTTGAGGTCAGGGACTGATTGCCATCATCACAATTGTCTTTTTTTTTCTTTTTTTTCTTTTTCCTTCTCTTTCTCCTTTTCCTTCTCCTTCTCTTTCTCTTTCTCTTTTTCCTTTACCTCCTCCTTCTCTTCCTCATTTTCTTCCTCCACTCTCCTATCCCTTCTCTCTTTCTCCTCTTTCTCCTCTTCTTTTTCTTCTTCTTCTTCTTGCCTTTCTTCTTTTCTTCTTCTTATCCTTCTTCTTATTATTAAAACTAATATTTAAGGGTTTTTTGGTGACTTTGCTTTTTTAATTCTCTTAAGTATTATATATTACTAAGTATTAAGGAATACATATTGTATAAGATATAATACATCCCATAACTTCAACAGTCAAGTGAGTCCCCTTTTGGTTTTTCAATTTTACCATATGCAATATAAATCATTTTCATCTAGATGATTTTTAATATCCTCTTCAATAACTTTACAAAATCTGTTCCCTCCCATCTCTAAATCTAAATCTATGAAATAGAGAGATAATACATTTGAAGCTGTGCTGATTGATAATACTGGGAAAAGAACAAGACATGTAGAGAGACTTGGGTTTGAATCCTAGCCTAAATGATTGCTTCAGGCCTTGGTTTCCTTATCTAGTCCTCTGAACTTCTGTGCTTCTTTCCAATTCTAAATGTAGGATCTATAAATCTGTTGATGATAGGAACTTTAACCATGCCAATCAATTAGTTAGCAATTTATTTATTTAGCACTTACTATATGTTAAATAAAGCACATTTGTGTATGTATGTATTTTATATCTATATCTATATCTATATCTATATCTATCTATATCTATATCTATCTATATCTATATCTATTCTATATATCTATATCTAATATCTATATAATATTCTATATATTATATATTTATGTATATAGATATCTATAGATATAGTTATATGTATATATAGGAGAGAGACAGACAGATGGGGAGTATATGTCAAATGTACACGATTTAGATAGTAGCATGTTACTAAAGGACAAATTTATGTTCATTCATTTGTCCTTTCATTTATCCAATCCATCCATCCATCCATCCATCCATCCATCCATCCATCCATCTAGTAATCTGTCTGTCTGTCTAGCTATCTGTTACCTCCTTTGCCAAGTTCAGTGTGTATAGGTTTTCAGCACTTGGTTAAGTATAAGATACTGAATTATAAGAAAGAGAACTTGAGCTGATGTTTGAAGGAAATTAGGGGCTCCAATAGACCAAGGGAGCAGAGAGAGAATTCCCATTCAGCAAAGGACAAAGAGTAAAAAGATTAACTGTTCTATCATTACCAGAAAGTAAGCTACTTTGACTGGAGTAGGACAATAATGGGCAGCAGCCTAGAAAGTTTTTCTGGAAACAGATTGTGATTAGGAATAGGAATAAGGATTAGGTCTTGTGAACTCCTTAATAGAGTGAAATCCCATATAAAAAGACTACAAAAGGAAGTCAGTACCTTTTCTGAAACGTTTCATCTCCGAGAGCTCCCTTATACACTCAGAGGTTAAGATCCTTGCCCATCATCACTTTACTCATATCTGGCAGAAATAAATATTGGATGTTGGCACTTTTAGGTCTCTCAGCTCGCTCTCCATCCACTATGCCATATCACTCTTCACTTCCCAAACTGAGAAACATTTTAAAAGGCAAATCTGTGAGTTTTTATTTTATTTTAGAGAAAATAAAAAGCTTTCAAGCAAGGGAATGAGATGATATTTTGGATGTTGAATTTTCTGTTGGATGGAGAGTGAATTAAAGAGCAAAGAGGCTGGATACAGACAAACTAATTAGAAGGTTATTGCAGTAGACCATAGGAGGTGTGATGAGGGTCCAGACACAAAATAGTCATCCACACTTTGGTAGATACCACATGTTGCAAACTTAAGGGAGGGATATGAACACACTAAATAGGATAGGCAAGAATGGACAGTTTATAATCTGTACCAAAGGAGGAAGTGCCCACACGAATGAGATCACTGATCCTTTGGAGTCTAAGAAAACAAAAGTTTGCTCACATTGGGGTTTTGCCCTTGAGTTGCTGATAGCTCACTTTCCAGCCCAGATCTCTAATTGGTTTTCTCCCATGGTGTTTATTTGGTGAACAAGTGTATCACTGGCTGATACCGCCATGTAAGAGCCACTAGTGCCAAATGAGAAATGAAAGGGCTCCTCGGTGTTGGCACATAGTCTGCTCTGCATCCACCCCTGAAACCCTGCTGCTATGCCTGTAGGTGCAAAGACTTTGTCGATAAAGCTTTAGATGCCTAGGCAGCAGGATGTCCACTAGTGCACCAGTCGAATGGATTTGTGTTTCGAGTGGGCAGCGAGAAGAATCAATAGGACTTTATTTTCTAGCCACCTGGTCAATTAAACAAGTAAGACTCTGGAATAGACTGACTGAGTACCTAGCTGTGAGCATTGAGAGAGAAATAGGATGTCCCATGGTTCAATGAACTCAGAGGGAAGTGAAATGACCCTATCTAAGGTTTATGATAAGCATGTGGCTGAACCTGGATTAATCTTCAGTGACTCCCTGCCCTCATCACTTGATTCTCATGCATTTTAACAGCTCCAACAACCATAAAGAGGGTAGATTAAAAAGACCAATCTCCAGGAACCCTTGATCAACAGAGACCCCATTCTGTTCTTGGAATCCATACAGAGGTAGAGAAGGCCACCACTGAGAAACAAGAATTCTTTTGAAGAAAGTAGGGGTGAAAGTGGGACTTTTCAATTGTTCTTCATTGTCTTTGCTTACTTTCTGCTCTGAAACATGCCCAGGGAGTATTTTCTGTCCGCCTAATCACGTTCCAATGTCTATTTGTTGCTTTAAGACTACCTTAGAAACCAATCATAGGGCTTTGTTTACTGTAGGTTTATGTCCGGCCAAAAGCAATAGTACAGGGGCTGACACATTCCATTCCATCTTGAGTAGCTCTGGTTTTATGATGGTTTCATTCACTTTTGTTGACCGTTATGTCTTGTCTTTCCCCTGTGTTTTTAAGGGATGATGGTTGAAGTAACATAGCTCAATGTCCCTGTTCTTCCTTCAGGAAAATGCATTATTTCAAATTGTACTTGATAGGTGGTATTTTTCCTCTTCTGCCTATATCCCTATGGTTAGTAAAATAAAAAATTTAAAAAAAAATAAGTTTTGTGAGATACTTTGAGGCAGGATTTAGGCAAGTTAAATATTCCTTCTACAATCATAATAATGAGTAAAGTATCTGAATTAGACCGAATTAAGAAGGATAAAGATAATAATACTTTCAATTTTACATGGCTTTGTAGTATTTAATTAGCATAAAATCCTCATGTTTTCATCATAATCTATTTATAAGATATCCCCATGAAGGGTCAGTTAAGCACTGGATCACAGAGGTGGGAAAGCACCAGAGGGGGCCATCTTGTTCAAAGCATCAAATAAAAAAAAAGAACCTTACTCTACCATATCCCTTTTAAATAGTCATACAAATTTTGCTAAAATCCACCAGTGGGAGGTAGTTGACCCATCTTGTTTGTCCATTCCACTCATGGAGAGGTCTAAATTGTTGGGAAATTTTTATTTTACATTAATTAACCCAAAGTTGTTTTTTTTTTTCTTTTCAATGATTACCCATTATTTTAAGTTTCATTTCCCTTATCATAGATAAAATTTATTATCCTTTCTGTCTATTCATTTATTTTATTTGGGATAGATCTGTGATTTCAGTGTTCTGGAATAGGGAAGTTCTAGTGTAGAAACTCCCTCTACTAGAACAAAAGTGATGCTGGTTCTGCACATTATTGTGTTGATGACTTGGTAGGTTTTACAATAGATAACAACAATAATAACTAATATTTATATTGAATTTTAAGGATCTTAAAGCATCTTACAGGTGTTATCTTTTATTTTCATAACAACTTTATGATAAAAGTGCTATTTTTATTTTCATTTTACAAATAAGCAATCTAGTTAGATAAAACTGTAATGATTTATCCAATGTCACACATCTAGTAAATATTTTTTATTGACTGTGCAAATCCAGATGCCTATCTGTCAAAGCAAAGCTTGAACCCGGAGTTTCCTGATTCTGAAGCTAGTTCTCAGTTCTCTGTAGCACCTCGCCTATCTCTTTGTACATTTTAACAAGCTCCTTTGTCCACATTGACTCCCACAATACTGGTAAGAAATCAAGTTTCCCAAAGGTATTTCCCCTTCTCTGAAGCGAGGCCAGCAATACCTTTTATAACTTCACAGCCCTTTTTCTTTGTGGCTTATTCCTTATGGATCCAACCATCCTTCTGTCTTGTCTCACCAGCAGCAGCCCATAAAAGATATTTTTTCATAATGGTTCCATTATTTTAGTGTCAATGTTTCTTGTAAAGGACCATGCCTCGGTGAAGGGGCAGGTCAATTCTCTGAGAGCTTCTGCAGCTATGGTCCTTAACAGTTTCTTATGAATTTTTTGGTATATTATAGTGTAGCAAACAAAAAAAAAATGGAATTTGTATATACCCTACTTTGGCCACTAACAATTTTAACATACATGAAAGGAAATAGAATTTAGAAGATCACAAAACTGGCTTTGGCTTGTGGTCAGAGAATCATCCATTCTACCTCTGGTCTTCTTCTGGTTTAAGACTTTGGCCAACTGATTTACAGTGGCTTCTCCACAAGTGTGGGCTCTTCATTCTTTCCATCTGAAATTTCTTCACAATTTTTTTCCAGCAAAATTCAGGAAATGAGTTGTTTATTATTGGTCTTTATGCATTTCTTATAATTATTCTTTATTTTTTGGGGGGAGAGGGGCAGGGAATTGGGATTAAGTAATTTGCCCAGGAACTAGTGAATCTCTGAGGCTAGATTTTAATTCAGGTCCTCCTAATTTCAGGGCTGCTGCTCTATTTGCTGCACTACTTCATAACCCCTACTTATTATTGTTGTTATTATTTTTAAGATTGAGAATAAGCCTAGCTTAGTGGCAAAAGGACTATCCTCTGAGTCAAGAAGACCTATACTCCCATGATGACCATGTGACCCTGTTCAAAGCACTTCTATTATCAGTACTCTAGAGAACTCTTGTCTACCAAGTGCAAAAATGAACCAATCTATGCTGTTTTGGGATTTCTTCCTATAAATGAAAGCCCAAGAGGAGTCCCTTTTCCTATTTTTTAAGCTCAGTTAGATAAGGGGAATGAACATAAGCTTTAAATCCCCTATCCACCCAGGTCCTTTATTTTTAATAGGTAAGTCCAGATTAGTGTGAATAATGAATCTGATGAAGTGGTCACATTATATATACACTGCATATTCCCTTGGGCTGGAACCAATTACCCTGTTTTACATAATTATAACTTTCAATAATGCAAATTTGAATACATGTGACCATTTCACCAGATTCATTTTTTTTTTTTTTCTCACTAATCAGGATCTAACTGTATTTCATGAGGAGGAAGGGAAGAAAGGGGAAGGAATAAACATTTATTCATCACCTACTATGTGACAGCATCTGTCATTTGATCCTCTTAGCTACTGTGAGTTTTAGGTACTATTATCCCCATTTTATAGGTAAGAAAACTGAGGCAAGTGAAGCATAGTCATGCAAATAGAGTCTGAAAGCAAATTTGAACTCATCTTCTTGTCTCCAGGGCTAACCTTCTTGCTACTGCAGCACCTAGATGCCTCTAAATATTTATCATGTATATCAATCAACCAATCAATATTTATCAAGTGTTTACTGAGTGCTATAACTAGGATACTGGTAGGAACTGAGGATGTGAGGACAAAAATGTGACAGTACCTTACTTCAGTGAGTTGAAATTTTATTCATTTAGTCTTTTAATATAGTTTCCATTGTAATAATTGAGTTACTTCCTCATTGAGACTGACTCCCTATTAAATTGAAAACTGAAGTACCTGGCCCTGTCCTTAGCCCGGTGAAGTGGCAGCTAAAACATATAATGGGGCAAGTGCTGTTTGGAATCAGTAAGAACAGTAGCCAAATTTTGCCCCAGTACACACTAGCTGTGAGATCTTTGCTGAATGACCTTTCTGCTGTCTGCCTCAGTTTCCTCATCTATAAAATGGGAATAATATTATTTATACCCTAAGGTAGTAGTGAGAATTAAATAAGATTTTTTTTTTTGGTAAAACGTTTACCATAATGTTTGGAATATAGCAGACACTTTAATAGGTTTTTCTCCCTCCCTTCCTTAACTTTTTTCATCCCTTATTCTTTTCCTTCATCCTTTCCCTTATTTCTTTCATTCCTCTCTTCTTTCCTTCTTTTCTCTTTCCTTCCCTTCCTTTTTTTCTGTAGCTTCTTGGAAAGGGAAGCCTTCCTGAGAGAAGGATGCTCTAAATGGCTCCTCTTAGATTTCCCTTAAAAGCTTTTTATGTGTGCTACATTATCTGCCACTAGGAAGTTCCATGGTCCTTTGGATTCTAAAATGCTCTATTTACCAGAAACAAGTATCTTGTGTCTATTATTGTTGCTCTTCAACAAGTCATACTCTTTCACTTGCCACCTCTTTATTTTTTTAACCTCCTTCTCTAGGGCAGTAATGTACATAATTGGCTCTGTTTTACAATGATAATGCTATTTATTTGCTATTTCTATAGCTAATAGAAATTCATTGCTAATCTTGAAACCCACTCTCCTCACTATTCCCAGGAAGCATTATGTGCTTAGTAGCCAGAGAACATGACAACAAAAACAAAACAAGCAAACAAAAATCTGCTATTAGATGTAGGACATCTCCCCCCTACACACACATACACACACACACACACACACACACACACACACACACACACACACACACATACACACACCAGCTCTATCATAATGGTGCTTGGAAAAGAAAGAGGGATTAGAATTATGGAAAGGCATCATGGGCATACATGCTGCTCAACTCTTAACTCAGTGCTTAAATATTATATCTGAAAGCCATCTCATAATGGTGCACAGGGTCTATATTATATAAATACTCATTGGACAGAGATTGGCTCAATGATTTCATTGATATAGAGAATTTTCAAATTAGAAAAGACACTCTACCAATACAAATCTGTACCTTCCCTGTCTTTGAGAGCTAACCATGGCATTGAATGTCAAAGTGATTTACCCAGATCCCAAAGGTTAAATTATGTGTGAAAAAAAAAAAAAAAAAAAAACTTGCTTTTATTTCCTTTTCTTTTGGATTTGAGGGTAATTCTGTTATATTCCTTTCATACATTATACTTATTACATTGCCATAATTTCATACATTACACTTATTACATTGCCATAATTTGCTAGACAGAGTGTGTGCATGTATGTATTTGCACATGTGCATAGGTGCAGTTATACATAAATGTGTGTATATATACATATGGACATAAAGACATGATAAAAAAGGAAGAATGGAAGAAAGGAAGGAATAATAGGTGAAAGGAAGGATGGAAAGAAGGAATGGAATGAGGGAGGGATAGAAGGAAGGAGGACAGATGGAAGGAAAAAAAGGAAGTTAAGAATGAAGGAAACATGGAAGTAAGAAAGGTAGAAATGAAAGAAGAAGGAATGAAGCAAGGAAGAAAGGAAGGAAAGATGAAAGGAAAAGAAGGAAGGAAAAGGAGGGAAGGAAAGAGAAAAAGAAAGAATGAATGAAAGGAAGGAAAGAGGAATGAAGGATGAGGGAAGGAAGAATAGATGGATGGAAGGAAGGACCAAAGGAAGTAAAAAAGATAGGAAATAAAAAGAAAGGAAGGAAGGAAAGAAGAAAGGAACAAAGGAACATAGGAAGAAACAAAGGGAACATTGAAGAAAGGAACAAAAGAAGGAATGAAGGGAGAAGTGAGCAAGGAAAGAAGGAAGGAAGTATGTATGAAAGGAAGTAATGAACAAAGAAAAAAGGAAGGAAGGAGAGAAAAAAGGAAGCATTGAAGGAAGGAAGGAAAGAAAGAAAAGAGGAAGGGAAGAATGAAAGAAGGGAGGAAAGGAGAGCCTATTGTTGTGGTATTATAGTTGTTCAGTTGTTTTTTTAGTTGTGTCCAACTCTTTGTCCAACCCCTATTTGGGGTTTTCCTGTCAAACACATTGTAGTGCTTTGCAATTTTCTTCTTTAGTTAATTTTCTAGATGAGCAACTGAGGCAAGTGAAGTTAACCACTTCCTAGTTAATATCTTAAGCCAGATTTGAACTCAGGATGAAGATAAATCTTTTGATGACCAGACCCATGCTTTATCCACTGAGCTGCTAAGCTTCACGTGTGGTATTATTATGTCATAGCTATTCTGAGTGGTAGCACGGCATAATGGATAGTAAGCTAGCATCCTGTTAAGGGAGGCTGATGTTCAAGCCAGCCTTTGATACATAGTAGGCTGTGGAAAAAGCAGCAATCTCTCAGTTCCCTAAGCAGCCTTTTGAGAACATAAAGGATCTAAGTAGTTTAGGATATGTGTTGATGAAGGGAGTTCCCCAACCAGAGATTCTTAAATTAGACAAATATGTCATACTCAGATAGACAAATAGACAAACTACTAGACAATTGGACAAATATAAAAATGAATGAATGAAGAAATACAAATTTCAGCTGGATAGCAGATATAGCTCATACCATTATAGTGAGGAGGACCTGGGCCCAAGGTCCTTTTTTAAAAATTAACTTTTATTTTATTTACTTTTTATTAACAATCTGGCTGTCATATTCTAAGCAAGCAACTTCACCTCTAGGCAACTCTCGACAACTATAATTTTTGGAGAAAGCACAACCCACAGTGCACACATATGGGCAGTTGGTCCCACACATGAATGAAATGATAACTGTAGAATTATTATTTTTTCTTTCTTAGTGTGGACACTCTGTTCAAGTTAGATTGGAATCTTACCTCTGACTCTGGGTGATTAACTATAGTTACAACTAGTATTTCCACAGGCAGAATTTAATGAACTTGGACCTAGGAGTTTAGAATCTAACTCTGCTACTAATTAGCTGTGTTAAATGCCATTTTAGGTCTGAACTAATGTCCTTAAGCACTATTTCCATCTTGGAAATGAGTGTATGTATTTTATTAACATTAGCAGAGTTAATATACGGATAGTATTCATAGAATTAATGATGATGATGATAAAACAATTATTCATGCCATTGGCTGCTTTCTAAGCTTTCTCCCTCACAGAACTCTGTAGAAATAGTATGAGTGCCCTGATTTTCTCTCACCCCCTCTCTTGATGTTCTGAGATTCACTTTACACATGTTATATTTGTTTTCACACTTAAGCTCAAACTATATGGAAGACAGACTTTTTTTTTTTGCTCTGCTGATAATGATGTAAGTTAGAATTAGAATGAGATGAAAATTTTTCTCATTTTGTAATTCTAATTCTGAGCCTATTGACTAAATGAGCATTTCAATAGAAACCTCCAGATTCACAGAATTTCTCAGTTGGAATTTCTTCAAGAGTATATACAAATGGTGATCTAGCCTTTTTTTGGGCATCTTCCAATGAAGAGGAACACATTATCTCTCAACTAGATGCACCCCCCCCTCCAAAAAATATAGGTGCTTGAAATGAATTTTTTGAATCTACAAAGGAAAATGTTAATGAGTAGCTTTTCTTAAAATCACACAAAGTATTTTGTTTAGAAATTGGTTTCCTTTGGTACTTAGCACAGTGTCTGGCACATGGTAAGCATTTACTTAAGATTTTTTGACCTGTTGACTTGATTCACAACAACCTAGTGAGTCAGGTTATTATAACCATTATTATCCCTATTTTATGAATTAGGAAATGCATTCTGGGAGGTGAGTCACTTATTTAAGGATACAATCCTAGAACGCTGCAAAAAGGCATCAAAACCAAGCCATTGGAATTTTAAATTCAGTATTTTTTCCATAATATCACTTTGCTTTTCAAATAGTATTAATTACTGGAAAACACTTGGATTTACTTACTGGATGTTTCTCCTACAACATCAGTCAACTAGTAATTATTAAGTGCCTGCTGTATGTCAGGCAATCTAGTAATTGCTGAGGATTCAAGGATACAAAAAGAAAAGTTAAGAGACAGTGACACAGATTTTATTAGAATGATTTAATAATGGAGAGGTAACTGGATATGAATACATGAACTTGACTATTCCTTGAAAATTTATTAACTGTGTGTAATGAGCAAAAGTCTCAGTCTTTTTGATCATCACTTTCTTCATGTATAAAATAGGGATAATAATATTTGTGCCACCTAGTAGATAAAGTTGTTCTGATGGCTAAAGACAATTTAAAGAAAGTATATTACAAACTTCAAAATGTTATAGAAATGTTAGTAGAAGTTGTTGATCTCTTCATCATTTTGACCAACAGATATCGATTCTTGCCTATCCCTCCAAATCGTTTTGTATTTGTTTTGTGTGTGTGAGTATACATGTGTGTAAATACATGTACATGCGTATGCATGTGTTTTTTATCTCTTTCAATAGAATAAAGGAATGTAAAGTCTTTGAAGTCAAGAACCATTTCATTATCCCTCCTTCCCCCTATTTTTTTTGGTTCCCAAGTCCTTGGCAGAGAGTAAACTCTTGGTCCATTCTTGATAATTAATTGAACAACATCAAAATAATTATCAGTAATAGAACCTTGGCATAATAGTAGGAGTAATAGAATGTACATTCTGAGAGAAGGAAGGAAGTAGACAATATAGGAAATAGAGTTAATTTTTTTCTAATGGTCCACCATCTGATTATCAACTTGCCTACAAAAGCTCGATCCTGCCATATGAGCTGTGTGACTCTTGGCAACCATGTTAAATCTCCCTCCTGAATTTAATTCTTGGATTTTTTTTATTCCATCTGTAAAATGCATAGGTCAGACTAAATGACTTCCCACATTCCTTCTAGTCCTAACATCCTATTATGATCCGCAGCTCACCCATGTTTCTTTTTAAGAGAGCTCCCACTTCATAAACATTTTTTTTTCATTTCTAAGCATTCAGTGGAAACAAGAGATTTTCTTGTTATTCTTTAAGTCAGTGAGCAGAATCTATCCCAAGTTTAACTTTCTATTTCATGCAATTATTCATTGCTACCCTTCGATGTATTAAAAGGTCTTCAAACGTCTCAGAAAGAGGCACTTTTATAGACTGAACTTAAATATGATTGCTGTTTATGAAGAAAAATGGAGCTTCAGCAGCTGTTGTTAGCTCCCTCCTGAAAACCAGGCCCTCAAAATAGCCCCAAAGAGACTTTCGACAGATTTAGATCCCTTCCATGCTGTTTAAACCCTTTCTTAGCTTTGAGGGGGCCAAAGTGTTCTAAAGACTTAGAAGCCTCTCTCTGGAAACTTCCTTTGTTTTAGTTTCAAAGGAAGTTTAATTACAAAGGAAAGCTTGAGGTTTCCCTTGGGGAATAGAATTTTTTAAATTTATTTTTTAGTGATAATAGTCTTTTTGTGCAGTAATTCTTTTATAAATACAGAATGCTTGTGTTTGGTAGCTTACTGGTATTCATTGAAATGTGTCAGCTTCCCATGGGGTATTTGGGATATCTGTTTGTGAAGCAAGATTGATATATTCATGAGAGTTGACATCTGGTACAATTGAATATTTACAGTTCAGTCCTGGTGAAATTGTCTTTGAGAGATACCGGCTAAGGTTGAATTACCCTTGTTTTTCACATAATTGAAATGGACATAGCATGATGTAAAAATTTCTGAACTTGATCTTTGAGTTTTTTTGTAGTTCACCAATAATCACAAAGAAATATAGTTAAATAATGAAGAGTATTTCTAATTCTCTCCCAAGAATTTCTGGTCTCTTAAAATCAGGGCACTAAAGGATCTAATAACAGAAAAAAAATAAATAAAAACAAGCAAACAAAAAAGGGAACAACATGTTAAAATTTATCCTATCAATACATATTTTCTCTTATCAATATATTTGGTGAAAAATGGCTGCCGTCAGCTCTTTTTGTTGTAGCTAGGAACTGGAAGATGAATGGATGTCCATCAGTTGGAGAATGGTTGGGTAAATTGTGGTATATGAAGGTTATGGAATATTATTGCTCTGTAAGAAATGACCAGCAGGAGGAATACAGAGAGGGTTGGAGAGACTTAAATCAACTGATGCTGAGTGAAATGAGCAGAACCAGAAGATCACTGTACACTTCAACAACAATACTGTATGAGGATGTATTCTGATGGAAGTGGAAATCTTCAACATAAAGAAGATCCAACTCACTTCCAGTTGATCAATGATGGACAGAAATAACTATACCCAGAGAAGGAACACTGGGAAGCGAATGTAAATTGTTAGCACTAATATCTGTCTGCCCAGGTTGCATGTACCTTTGGATTCTAATGTTTATTGTGCAACAAGAAAATGATATTCACACACATGTATTGTACTTAGACTACATTGTAACACATGTAAAATGTATGGGATTGCCTGTCGTCGGGGGGAGGGAATAGAGGGAGGGGGGGCAATTTGGAAAAATGAATACAAGGGATAATATTATAAAACATATATATAATAAAAAAAAAATGGCTGCCGTCAATCTATGTATTTATTTCACTGTAGAATGGAATGATAACTTTGCTGACGGGAGAAGAAATAATTTATGTGCTTTTGAATGATTGGCGGAGAATGGCACTGGGAATGTGTTCATGTGCAATTTAGCTGTTTTCACATTATGGTCTCTTCAAAGATGAAATGTGGTCAACTCCATGAGCTAGGTTGCTCCACTTTTCCTGTGTCAACATGAATATTTTCATCACTAGGATGGTAACATTCTTTAATGGGGGCATCATCCATTCCTCTATCACAGGGAAATAAATTATTACTCTTTGACTTGTAGTTACCTATTGATGCTAAATTAGAACTTAGTATTTTTGAACCAGGCATATCATGAAGGCAATTTAAAATTGTTCACGTGAAGAAAAATATATTCCATGAGGAATAATTGAATTGCATTTCATTAGTTTCTTGGGAAAAAGAGTCCTTCAAAGTTAATTTGAGGGAAAATCCATGGAAGCATTTCATGTCCATCCCTTGTTCCCTGATGCTTCACTCTCAGTAAGGAGTCCTCTATCTTCTTGAAAAAACAAAACACAATATTTTTTTTTTCTCCAGATATTCTGTGGTTTATTTGATTTTATTCATTTTCATATCCAACTGTCTCCCAGGTCAAATGTAATCTCCTTAAAGACACAGTCTGGGGTCAACTTTCTTTATGGCTCTGGTACCTACCACAGTTCTATTTGCATAAAGAGAATAGGAACTTAATAAAGCCTTTCTAAACTAAATAATTACAGTGGTAACTATAAAAAAGAATGTATGAAAATAGAATTCCATAAATAGTAAGGTCCTTAAATACAAGGTCTCCTTGTATTTTTTTTTTTCCTTTTTATTTCTAGGCTTTAGCAAAGTTTTGTTTTTGTTTGTCTTGCTTGTTTTTGTTTGTTATAGTTTTAGTTCTGTTTGGTTTGTTTATTTGTCTGCTACTTAAAAACTGGTTAAAATAAACTGAAAATAAAATGAATCATTAGGAATTCCTAGAACCAAAGAGCTTTGCTGTATAATGAAAGAAAAGCTGATGACATTAACTCTTTGAACACTGTTATTCTTCCTTCTTTGAACGGGACCATGGTATCTGGAAGGTGATATGAATCACAAGTGAATTGGATTTAAGTTAGGAAGGGCTGTGCAAAGTCACCAGCCTCACTTTCCCCTTAAGAGCCATTTGAATCCAGTGGCCAGATATAGATCAAGATGATTGGAGATGGATGGCCCTTGATGCAGTAGGAGACCTAAGTCTTCTTAAGCTAAGGTCTTTCTCAGGTCTGGGTTTATCTAAGGCAATGTTCTTTCTGTGATTAAGGCTAGATAAGAAATGAAGCAAAAGATAACCTCTTTTATCTCCCTACCAAAAAGAGAAACCCCTGAGGGGTTTCTGGCCAAAGTAGAAACTCACATTTAAACTTACTCTGGGCCATAGGAGCCCAAATAATGATGAAAGCTTTTGTCCATACTGTATTATTGAAATAATAATAACCTTCTTAGTTTTAAGTCATGATAATCCTTTAGCTCCTCTATGGATGATACAGAAGAATAAAAACTAGACCATTATTATCTCCATTAGAGGTTCTTATCCTACCACTTGCTTTTTTTTTTTTTTTTTTTTCTTTCTTTATCTTATCTCTGATGGGAGATTGAAAGAAGGTCAGGTACCTCTATCCTAGAACTAAATCAAAGTTGATTTGTATTCTAGGAAGTGACTTATTAGTTTGGTCAGTTTATTTGGACTAATTTTGTCCTTTTGTTTGGTATCCAGGAAATCCAATTATCACTCGGTGTATAAATCTATTCAAAGTTTCTTGGTAAGAGAATTTACTTTATCAATTTATGTGCTAGGAACAACTTTCATTCCTTAAATATTGGCATTTTCAATGCTGATAGAGAATGTTGGATTTGGAATTAGAAGACCTAATTTTGAATTCCAAATCTGCTTTTATTATCTTTGAAATTTATGACAAATCACTTCTGGTTTTTGGGACTCAGTTTTTCCAACTGTAAAATAAAAGGTAGAGACTATATTACCTCTTGTCTCTTTCAGCTCAGAATCATTAGCACCTATAACTAAGTACTAGATCAAAATCCTTAGACAAGAATTATATCCAGCAGAAAATGCAAAAATAACAGAGGTCAGTGCTTGTGATATTCCCCTCTCCATTTTGATCTCTATTTTTATGCCTCAAAACCACATAGATATTAAGTATAAAACAATGAATTGAATTCAGGTCCAGTGACATCAAGGTGGGTACTCTCCACCATTTGATTTGAAAGTTGCCTATTTAGGGAGGAAATTTAGCCAACTGACAAATCCACGATAATTAGTTCTAGCTGGAACTATTTAGAAAGATGAAGAATAGCACAAGCTGGTGCCACAGATCATATACTACAAAGAGTCTATTTTCATCTATCATTTTTTTTTTTTTCTTCTCTTGGTAAATTACAAAGATGGAATCTATTCATTTGTTATCTTCAAGTGGTTAATGAAGATGAAGAAAAAAAGAAGAAAGATTTGAAGTATCATATAAATGCATATGATAGCAGAATAAAAATTTTGTTCAATTAACAAACATTTATCAAGGACTTACCATGAGCAAAGTACTCTGCTAATCACTGGGCATACCCCCTCCCAAGAAAAAGGCAAAAGAACAAAATTAAAAAAAAAATGAACAGTGCCTTCTACCCAGTAAATCCCATTTTAATGAGGGAGATGACATGTAAATACTCTCCCTTTCTTACTGGTGAATGGGAAAGATATTTGGACTTATCTGAACAATAGTTTACTCACTTGGAAAGTGAGAGGGTATGACTACATAACTGGGAATGGCATTTATGGGGTAACAAGAAGAAACAATGGGTGGGATATTGAGCTTGAAATCCCATCTTAGACACTTAGTAGTTATATGACTCTGAACAAGTAACAACCCTGTTTTCCTTAGTTTCCTCATCTGTAAAATGAGCTAGAGAAGGTAATGACTAACCATTCCGGTTTCTTTACCAAAAAAATCCTAAATGTAGTCATGCAAAGCTGGACACATCCAAGACAACTGAATGACAACAAAAAAGGGCCTTACAATTCTAAATCTTTGATACAATAATCTCAGAGAATGAGACTTAGGATGGCAATAAAATCCTACTGACAATATTATCATTTATCCATTCTGACTTGGCACTGATATATCATTTGCTTATGGCAACAAGGGGAGGAAGTATATTCTTCCTTCCAAACCTGCCCTCACCACCAGAAAAAGAAAAAAAAAAAAAAAAAAAAAAAAAAAAAAAAAAAAAAAAAAAGATTTGTGGCTATTAAACGGATGTTCTCCACAGAAAAGGACAAAGAAAGAATTTAAGGACTTTGTAGATCTTGACAGCTCTCAATTGTTCTTAAGTGTAAGTATGAAAATCAACTAAACTGATTAAAATATGTCATAAGGTTAGACATTTCTTGAAAGAGAGCCTGACTTTGCCTGTTAGTATTTTAGTATTTCAGTCGGTTGGGTACTAATTTACAATCTTTGCTGCGATATTTTTTTTTCCCTCATATTCTGTTCTTAATGAAATTATGTAATATTCAGTTACAATTCTCTACTTCAGTGTGGTACAAATCTAATTGAAAACCATTAATACATTTTGATTCATTCAATAATTTAATTTTTTAAATGTCATAAACACCTACAATTAATCTTTTCTCTGAAACCTTGTATTTATTTAATACATTTTATTTATATCATTAAATATTTCCCAATTATGTTTAAAACACTTAAAATTCATTTAAATTTTTTTTGTTTTAATTTCACTTTCTCCCTCAGTTCCTCCCACTCCTTGAGAAGCAATGTTAATAAATGCACATGCAGAACACATTTCTGTATTAATAACATTGTAAAACACATACACACACACACACACACAAAGAAAATGAAATAAAATTTTAAAAGTGTTTTTCAATCTACATTTAGAGTTCTTAAGTTCTCTGTCTGGATGTGGCTAGCATTTCCCATCATAGGTCTTTTGGAATTGCCTTAAATCATTGTCTTGATCAGATTAGTTAAGTCTTTCATAGCTGATCATCCTTATAATATTACTGTCACTGTGTATAGTGTTCTTCTGGTTCTGCTCACTTTGTTTTGCATCCGTTTACATTACTCTTACTAGTGTTTTATGAAACCTCCCTTATTATTTCTTATATGACAATAGTATCCCATCATAATTAGAAAGGACAACTTTTTCAGTTATCCCCCAATTGATAGATATATCCTTGATTTTAAATTCTTTGCTACAAAAAAAAAAAAAAAAAAAAAAAAAAGAAAGAAAGAAACTGTCATAAACATTTTTGTACAAATAAGTCCTTTTATTTTCTTTAATCTCTTTGGAATACAGACCTAATAGCGGTATTACTGGGTGAAAGGACAATTCATAGTTTTATAACCTGTTAAGGACCCGTATTGTAACA
Organism: Sminthopsis crassicaudata; assembly: GCF_048593235.1. Taxonomy (NCBI): domain Eukaryota; kingdom Metazoa; phylum Chordata; class Mammalia; order Dasyuromorphia; family Dasyuridae; genus Sminthopsis; species Sminthopsis crassicaudata. The sequence goes on along the minus strand of NC_133622.1, from coordinate 230,291,938 downwards.
ATAATTCTTTAGGCATAGCTCCCAATTGTTCTCCAGAATGGAATGAATAATTCACAATTCCACCAACAATGTATCAGTGTCACAATTTTTTCCGCCTTTCCAAGGAGCTTATAATGTAAAGCTAAAGTCAACATGCACATAAGTTGGTATATATAAAACACAGTCAAAAAAGACACATGGTGCTGTTAGAGATTATGGTTTTAGGAACTGGAATGACTAAGAAAGGCTTTCTTCTTCTGCAGAAGGGAACATTTTAACTGAGTATGAAAGAATACCAGAGATTCCAGAGAGAAAAAGAGAAAGAAATGGATCTCAATTATGCATTATAGTTGGTATGAAGGCCTAGAAATATGATTGTTATGTATACAACATTCCAAGATTTTATTGGATTGGAATATTTGTACAGGAAAGTAATGTATAAATTGGAAAGATAGTATAGGGCCAAGTTGTACTCTAAATTCCAAATATAGAAGTTTATATTTTATCCCAGAAATAATAGAGGACACCTAGAGTTCATTAACTAGCATCATTCTAATCAGATTTTTGGAAAATCACTGTAGTGAATATGGAAAAGTTGAATTGGAAAGGAAAGATAATTTATCAAAGTTTTGCAAAGAAAAAAAAAAGAAGGAAGAAGCATTTGCTGAGTAACAATTATGTGGTAGGAACGTTGTTGAGCACTTTGTAAATTTCATTTGGTCCTCACAACTCTGATAGGTAGTATCATCTTTTTACACTTGAGGAAACTGAGGCAGATAGTTTACGTGACTTACTGAGGATCACACAACTTAAAATTGTCTGACCCTGAATTTGAATTTAACTTTTACTGACTCTAAGCTCAGCTACCCAGCTCCCTCTAGTTCAATGTAAAGATTATGAAGAGCCGAACTATATAATTGACTATGTGAATTGAGAAGAGTAAATTCATGTTGCAAATTTTGTAAACAAGGCAATTACAATTGCAACTGATTGAATATATGAGAGGAGAATAAGTGAAGTACCAGAAATGACAAGGAGGTATTTGTTTGGCCAGAAGAATAGTGGTACCATTCACAGAAATAAGAAAGCTTGAAATTAGGTGAGTTTAGGAGGCAAGATAGAGAAGGGAACAAGCATTTATTAAGCACCTTATATTCCCCAGGCCTGGTATTACGCACTTTATAATATTATATCACATGCAAAGCTACTGAATCTTGTTCTGGAAATGTTGGATTTGAGATGATTATGAAAGATCTCCTTTGAAGTATTCAGTAGGCAACTGGCTATATGGTGCTGAAACTCAGAAGACACATTAATAATGAATTTGGGGATATGGAAATCATTTACCTAGCCATGATAGTTCCATTCACTGGAACTAATCATATCACCAAGTGAAAGAGAGTAATACAAAATAAAGATGGCTCAGAATGACAATTTGGTATAAATTCTAGGTTAAGTGATATGATGTACAAAACAAAATACTTGTGTGTCTACTTACAAGACAAACCCAAGAACTATATGGACACAATTACAAAATGCTTCTCACATAAATTCAGGTCTAAAAAAAATGGAAAAAAAATGTCAATTGCTCATGGGTAGGTCAAGCTAATATAATAAAAATGACAATTTTACCTACATTGATCTATTTTTTCAGTGCCATACAAATAAAACTACCAAAAATTACTTTGTTCAACTATAAAAATAAGAATCAAATTCATCTGGAAGAACAGAAGGTCAATAATATCAAGGGAATTAATGGGGAAAAATACAAAAGATGGTGGCTAAGCAGTACCAAACCTAAAACTTTATTATAAAGAAGCAATTATGAAAAAGCTAAGAAATAGAGTACTGGATCAGTGGAATAGATTAGATATACACTCCAAAATATCAACACCAACAGGAATTTAGTATGTGATAAACCCCCAAACTGCAGATTCTGGAATTAGAATTCACTATTTGACAGAGATTGCTGGGAAAACTGGAAAATAACATATCAGAAACTCAGCATAGTTTCTCACATCCCATACCAAAATAAGGTCAAAATGATACATGATTTGGGCATAAACGATGATACCCATTACAAATTAGGATAGCAAGGGATAATTTAGTTATTAGATCTTTGAAGAAGAGAAGAACTAGGGAACATTATGAAAGGCAAAATGGATAAATATGATGACATTAAGTTTTTAAAAAAAAGTTAAGATTAAAGGGGAATTACAAAGCTGGGAAAATTCTTTAAAGCCAGTGTTTCTGATTATGGTCTAATTTCTAAAATACATAAAGAACTATATCAAAATAATAAGAAAACAAGTCATTATCCAACTGATAAATGGTCAAAGGATATGAACAGACAATTTTCAGATGACAAAAATAAATCCATCTCTAGCTATATGAAAAAATGCTCTAAATCACTATTGATTAGAGAAATGCAAATTAAAGCATTTCTGAGCCCTTCACACTTCTCAGATTGGCTAAACTGATAGGAGAAGATAACTAAAAAAGTTGGAGGAAATGTGGGGAAACTGGGACACTAACTCATTGTTGAAGGAATTGTGAAATGATCCAACTATTCTGGAGAATAATTTTGAACCATCACCAAAGAACTATAAAACTGCTCATACCCTTTGACCCAGAAGTGCCATTACTGGATCTGTCTCCTAAGGAAATCTTGAAGGAGGGGAAAGGAGCCACATGTGCAAAAATGTTTGTAGCAGCTTCACTCTTTTTGGGGTAGCAAAGAATTGGTAAATGAGTAGTTGCTCATCAGTTGGGGAAATGCTGAACAAGTTGTAGTAAATAAAGATAATGGAATATTATTGTTTTATAAAAATTATGAAAAGCAGATTATAGAAAAGCCTGAAAAGATTTACATGAACTCATGCTGAGTGAAACAAGCAGAACCAGGAATAAGTTGTACACAACAACAGCAAAAATGTGTGATGAGCAACAATGAAAAGTTTGGTGCTTTTCCATGGTTAAGAGATCCCAAATCAGTCACAATAGACTTTGGACTGAAAATGATATTTGAATCCAAAAAAAGAACTAAGAAGACTGAATATAAATCAATACATTCTATGTTCACTTGTTTTTTCTGTTTTTTTTTAATCTCTGATGTTTTTTTCCCTTTTGATCTGATTTTTCCTTCCAAAATGATTCATAAAGTAATATGTATTAAAAATAAATAAACTTACCAGAAAAAAAATGATATGTGATTCCCTAGCTAGAGATACCCTAAATTGTCAGACAGATAGCACTAAGACAAAGCAAGGTTATAGTTAGTTAATTAGTCAATAAGAATTTCTTACGCATTTTCTGTATGCCAGGCACTATGCTAGGCAGTGGGAATATCCATTGGAGATACAAAAAAAACCCAAAACAAAACATAGTACTAGACTCTCTGCCAAAAACCCATAAAATGATTTTAAAATTTTGCAATTATCCCACAAAAACACAGCCTATAGCTATATGGACTGTTAAGATTTACAAAATGATTCTCTCACAGTGATTTTAAGGAGTAAGTATGTAATCAGATAATTTAGTTCTATTTTATTGTTATGGTAAAGTGAAGCTGTGCTTTTTTTTTAAGATCACTTCAATATTAGTGCTAGAATTGACTGGTATTTTAGGTATTGTTTGACTCAGGCTAATTACAGGAGTCTAAAGTCATGGGTTGTGGGGTATATCATTGTTGAGGTTCCCTGAATTTGCAGTAAGTGCTGTATAAATATATATATTGAAGGGAATTGCTGTGATTTCCTGTAAGAAGTGATAGAGGCAATGTAGTCTGCGCAACAATCAATCAGGTAGTAGGAGGATTAGGGGAAACCTTACAGGGATTCCTGGATGATGATCAGTGATATAGTGACATTGTAAATAAAAAGTCTCTATTCTAGTAATTTTCATAATAGGCATGAAATCAGAGAATCTGCTGGGAATCTTCTACTCTTGAACTCTTACCTTTCCCCCTATTCCCCTCAGCAAACCATCAGTTACCTTGTTAAGGTTGATAAAAGTCTCAAATTTGATTAAGAGGTCTTAGGATTTATAAGATTTTGTCAAATAGCTGAATAAAAGTAGACTCAGTTAAATAGTATTGGGCTAACTGATCCAGCTCTAACTTTAACAATAATAACACAGATAATAGTTTATATTTGCATAGTTACTTCAGGGATGGAAATTTTACACACACACACAATTTATTTATTGCTGAGGCAATTGGGGTTAAGTGACTTGTCCAGAGTCACACAGCCAGGAAGTGTTAAGTGTTTAAGATCAGATTTGAACTCAGGCCCTCCCGACATTTTATATATATATATATATATATATATATATATAATCTCCTCTCATCCTTATAATTCTCTTGGGATGTATGTTGAATGGATTGGGTATTGATATAATATATATATATATATGTACATATATATATATATATATATATATATATATGTATATATATATATATATATATATATATATATATATATATATATATATACTATAGCAATATACCAACAGCCAAACATAGCATACCAAGTTTGATGTAAAAAACAATTAAAAAATAGAGCTTTCAAAAGAGTTAAATCAGAGTTTGTTACAGTTCTTTTGTCTCAGACCTCTTCTGTTGGAATCTATAGGTTTCATCAAATAGGTATTTTTTTCTTAGAATGATTTTAATTCTTGAAATAAGATGCAGAGAATTTCAAAGGAAATCTATTATTTTTAAATATAATTTTTAAATGTCCCAAATTTCTAGGTTAAGAACCCCTATTAAAATTAGTTTTGGATTCCCTTGATATCTCAAATCACTATAGGGAGTAACAGCAAAGTTATTGATTTTCAGAATTCATGAATAAGCAGATAATAAGGTATCTGGGGAGAGAGGAGAGAGGAGAGAGGTGAGAGGTGAGAGGTGAGAGGTGAGAGGTGAGAGGAGAAAGGAGAGAGAGAGAGAGAGAGAGAGAGAGAGAGAGAGAGAGAGAGAGAGAGAGAGAGAGAGAGAGAGAGAGAGAGAGAGAGAGAGAGGGAGAGGGAGAGGGAGAGGGCGGGGTGGGGAGATGGAGAGAGAGAGAAAGAGAAAGAGAAAGGGAGGAAAGGAGAGAGGGAGGGAAGAAGTCTTAAGTTTAGTTTTTCAAACTTGAAATTGGCCCATGCACTGTCCTATAAGGTAAAAAATTTGGGATAATTCTTTTATGGAACCAGGATTTGAGAAAAATGTTTTAGTAAATTCGGAAGAATACTAGTCGAGTCAAAAGACCAGTATTTAAGACTTCGCTTTACCTGAGTGCATGTGAGCAAATCATCTTCTTCAGCTGAAAGACCACTGCATGCTAGAAATCAAGCCCCTAGTACCCTCCATCTGGACTGATTGTGTCAATCTAGTAGTCTGAAGGATCTGAACAAGCCCCAAACCTCTATTACATGTAAAATGAGGATTTTTTGTTCCTTCTAGAATCAAATCTTATCATCCTATGAACCCAAGAATCCAAAATCTTTTTTCTACATTAGACTATTGAAGGTGTGACATAAACGATTTAACAAATAGAAATGAAAATGAACAATGTCACTCCCAGGATCTTTCAGTGTTTTATAATGCCATAGAATACTATAGGATACTAACATTTAAATGCTCTTAAGTTACCATCCAGAACTCATTTCTTACTCCAAAAAAAGCTACATTTAATTCATCCAGGTGATACACCTGGTGAACCAATACTGACTTTTTGTTTTGTTTTTTTTAATCAGCCTAGCTTCATAAATACTATACAGTCATCCTTATATTTCCTCATTCTCTCCAACTTTGGCAATTTCTGCCTTATACAATATTTGTTAATTGATAAATATGAGAAAAAAATCTCAGAGGTGCTTTAAATTGTATTTCACTCATTATTAGGAACGTGAAGCATCATTTAATATGGTTGTTGAGAGTCAAAAAATGTTCTTTTGAGAACTGTTTGTATATATCTTCTGGCCAATTGCCCATTAGGAAATGGTCTTCTCTTCTAAAGCTATGTTAGCTCCCTTCAGATTTTGGACCTTTAATATATCCACACTAGATTTTTTTTTTCTCTCTCTCTTTCCAAATGACATATTTTCCCCCCTTGATTTTAATGATCTCCATGGCACTCTCCTATTGACTATTGGATAGCCAATTACTTTGAGAAACATTGATTTGAAGAGAACTCAAGAATGACGTGGCATTCTTAATCTCTTCCAAAAGACAGGATTGTTAAAATATTAACAAATCCCTAAGGAAGCCATAGTCTGTATCGTTCCCCTAAATTCCACTTCTATACCTTTTCTCTGCTTTCAATGCTCCTACCCCTCAATTTCTACCCTTTCTTAGAAGGGAGAAGTCTTCTATTGGTACCAGAGGGATGGACTTGATGTGAACTAGTAGAGATTTTTCTACTTTCCTTTTCCATATTCTTCAAGACTGACAAGCTGAATGAAAGGGGTAATGAATAGATAGGGAGCATATTTTCTTTGAATTTTAACACATAAATGACATTCTTATTCATAAATAATCATTTTGAAAATGGAATAAATAGCATTCAAGTTAATGACTAAATTTCTATGTTTTCACACTATCGGCATGTGAAGTGCCAAGCAAAATTACATATTTCAGAAATTCAAAAGGAAGAGGATTATAGTCCAAGAACCAAAGGAGAGATGGGATTGTTAAAGGCTTTCATCCTCTGGACTGTGCACGTATTTACCAAGATATTCCAGAGGCAGTGTTGTAGAATGGTTAGAGAGCACCAGATCTAGATTCAAAAAGCATTGGATTCCAGTACTACCTAAGATAGTGAATAACTGTAAGATCTTAGGGGATTGCTTCTCTTTCTTGTCTATTTTTCTTATCTATGAAATGATATTTGCAATCTTGTCCCTTGGAACTTATATATGGTTATGTATATATTATGTATTATTCATGCATGAGGATGTATCAATATATGCACATGTACATGGTGTGTGTGTATAGTATATTGTGTATGGATATATGTCTGTCGATCTGTTGTATCTATCAGCTGTCTGTCATCTCTAATACTTCACAAACTTCACGTAATTACATAAAAGTACAAGCAATAAAATATAGGGAAAAGAGGGTTTCATCTGAAATTAGGAGATATCTTGGTTTTAATCCTTTTGTTTGTCCACAAGCATTTCTCCAGGCAGCTGGGTTGACTAACTAAAAAACCAAACCAAACCAAAACAAAACAAACCAAAACAAAAACAAACAAACAAAAAAAAAAAAACAAAAAAAAACCCCAAACTGGATTTGAGTCAAGAATACTGAGTTTAAATGAAGACACTTACTAGCTTTGTGATCCTAGACACAGTGATTGCCTTAGTTTCCTCATCTGGAAAATAAACTGGAGAAGTAAATGGCAGACCACTTCAGGATCTTTGTGAAGAAAACCCCATATGGGGTCAGGAAGAGTCAGACATGAGTGAAATGACTGAATGACAATAACAAAGACGTCTCAGCCTCTCTGACACAGAATGTCCTTATCTATAAAATGGGATGCAGATGAAGATGATGATAATGGTGGTGGTAGTGGTAATGATGCTTATTGTATCCAAGTCACAGAGTATTTATGAGGATCAATTAAATCACTCAATGAATTAACATTAATAAACATATGTTATGTGACAGTTACTATGTTAAAAATTACAGGTTCAAAGAGGTGCAGAAAAAAAAGATGAAAATAACCCTTCTCCTAAGGAGCTTACATTCTGATAAATTAGACAATATATTAAAAATAAATATGTACAAGCCAGCTACAGGATAGATAACAAGTAACTTGAGATGAGCATAAAGAACCTGGGAATGACTACATTTAGGATAGGATGTTCGAACTTGTTTTTGAAGGAAGCTGGGGATTCTAGGAGGGATATCATTACAGGATGTTGTATATTGTAAGTGCTATATTAAGTTTAATTTTTAGAACTTGAAATTGGGCCATGTACTGTGCTATAATGTAGATAATTTTGGATGATTCTTTTATGGAAGATGAGAAAATAACAGAACCAACATTTGAGAAGAACATTTAAGTGAATTGGGAAGAATACTAGTTGAGTCATAAACATAATTAAGATACATACTATATATATATATATATATATATATATGTGTGTGTGTGTGTGTGTGTGTGTGTGTGTGTGTGTGTGTGTGTATGTATCTATGTATGTATACCTATATATGTGTATATATATACACATATATAGGCATACATACATACATACAGAGAGATAGTGTATATATATGTATACATATATATACACTATCTCTCTGTATGTATGTATGTATATATATATATATATATATATATATATATATATATATATATATATATATATATATATATATACTATCTCTCTGTTTCTCTTTGTCTCTGTTTCAGTCTCTCTGACTTTCTCTGTCTGTCTCTGTCTCTCTCTGTATTTTTTTTTTGTTCTTTTCTCTTCCCTGACTTGTATCAGGCATAATATAGAAAAGTATTAGAACATATGTCTTATACTTTCAGGAAGAGATACTGGAGAGCCACCATGCCCCTGTACTACTCTGGAGCCCCTCCTCAATGTGGGGGCTCTGTGTAGATAACTCAAGTATTAAATATTTATCTTTAGGAAGGATTACAGAGATTTAGGTCCCTTTTTGCCGCTTCATTATTACATGGTGGTGATTTTTAAAAAATGTATGAGAATGTTATATCTGCCTACTAGCTGAGAATCAGAGCTATGTAACTGAAATATTTCATTGCCATATTGATTACAAAATAGTTATTTTAGTCCACATCAGTTAGATACTGCTGATAAGATACTGAGTTTTAAAAGGATTGAAATCTGCATTGGTGGATGGGATAGTAAATCTCACTACACCACCACATATTCTTGAATATTTACAGTAAGTATTTACACAATGGCACAGATTGGATCAATTAAAAATCTTAATGAGCAAATGAAAAATAAAAATTTATTAAGCTTGTAATATCTGCCAGACAATACACTGAGACTGGAATAGAAAAAATACCGAAAAATGAATTTGTTCACATTTGCACTCAGGATGTTCCTCTTTGTTGCTTCTTAATACTTGATTTATGTTTATGAAGAAATATATGCATATATATATTTCTTCATGTATGGGTATGTTCATATGGATGAATTATGTGCAAATATGTATACATGTGATGATTATACACATGTACAATGTACCTAAAGAAACTTGTGAGCATGATCTTATAAAAACAGTTTGCATCTCTCTATCACTGTAAAGTTTCTCAACACTAACAAAAACCATAGTGAGGCTCTTAAACTATTAATAATAAAGTCAAGGAAAGGAAACTCTTTTTACTGGTAACAGTTTTTTGACTTATTGATTAAATGATATTCCTCCCAGTAGGCTATAATCCTCTTGAGGGCAGAGTAGGGGTTTTGAATGCCACACAGTGTAGGACTTGGCACAGAGCAATCACCTAATAAAAAAACAAACAAACAAACAAAAAAAAAAAAACAACCCAAAAAAACCCTTTTTGATTTAATGATGCTTGAAGATTCTTATTCCTTCCTTTTTTCTTTCTTGCTCTCTCTTTCGCTTTGTTTTTTATTTTCTTTCTTCCTCATTTCTTTTTTTCAGGAGAGAAAACATATTTTAAAGACTTCATTGCAATCTACATGGTTGATCTTTTAAGTGAGAAAACACTAATCCACTTAAGGCTTTTTTTGAAGGTGAAGTTTTCCCTCAAATTGTTCATTTAATATTAGTCATTAAAATGATATTAAATAGCTAAAGAATGCAAACCCATCATTGCAGAACTGGCAATACTCTTTCTCCCTCCCCCCCAACTTCTTTACAATGTATTGAGTTTATTAGAGTTAGCCTCAATCTGTTCAGAGTAATTGCTTTTAACCTGCATAAAGCCAAGCATGAAGCTGGATTATTGGAAGTTAGATCAAATAGGGAAAAGATGAAACTGGCTCAAAGAGGACAGTTTATGGCATCCATTGGAAATGTGGATAGATACTTGCCAAACAGATTTTCTTCCTCTGACTTCAAGAAGCAAAAATGAAACTAGACTCTGCTCCCTAAACCTTGAAACATAAAATTCTGGTTCTCAACTAGGCTAGAGTGACTGAGGCTTTTTCCTAAGACACTGAAATATAAAGGAGTTAGACAAAAGCAAACAAACTGTACTTGCCACTAAATTAGAATATAAGGGAAATGTTGGCAAATGCCATTTCTTTCATAGACATTAGCTCTCTAGGTCAGCTCTCCTTGACTTAGTGCATTTAGACCTGTTCTTGCATAAATGTGGCCTGCCCTGGGGTCCAGCTACTGACTCTCCTAAAATTTAAGGGCATAGTTAATGCCATTTGACAAAGGAACACAATTTGCTAATTAGGATGCTATCATTTTCCCCCTGTCAGTTTGATTTAAATTTGAGAATTATTTTGAGACTGTGACCTTGACTTACCAAATAGCCCAGCTTCCTTACCTGCAAAAAGGAAAGGGTATGACTACATGCATTTGAGGTCCATTTAAACTCTAATATTAAATGACCATGTGATAGTTTACCCATCATGGTAAGAGTAATATCTCACGGTGATACTTATAAAAGGACACATAACTCTATGATAGTTACCGTATTAGTCTTCCCATTTCACAGCAGAGTAACCTGAGAGATAATGTGACTGACATAAGTGGTGGATATTATTCTTAAAGTCAAATCTTTTGAATCTACATCCATAATTTATTCTTTCTATTCAATAGCTTATGACTAGTAGATAACTAATTGCCTAATGCAGTGGTCCTCAAATTTTTAAAACAGGGGCCAGTTCACTATCCCTCAGACTGTGAGAGGCTGGACTATAGTAAAAACAAAAGCTCACACTCTGTCTCCGCCCCTCAGCCCATTTGCCATAACCCAGTGGGCCTCATAAACATCCTCAGCAGGCCACATCGGGCCATAGTTTGAGAACCCCTGGAATGATACCATAGAGCTAATGGGGTAATGAACCTAGAGTTAAGAAGAACTGATTTTACATTTGACCTCTAATACTTCCCAGCTGTTTGATCTTAGGCAATTTAATTAAAGTATACCCCCCTCAATTGTCTCATCTGTAAAATGGGGATAAAATACATCTCCTATTATTGTTGTAAAGATCAAATGAAATAATAGTTGTTTCACTATATGGCATGTGTTCCTTACTGTTACTTTTCTTTGAGACAACAGGTGAGATAGCATTTTAAGGAAATGCTTCCCCTAAATATTTATTCTTCCCTTCTTTAGCTAATTTATCCCTCAGGATTTCTTTTAGAAGGGCAAAATTTTGCTTGTATTTATGAAGAGGGAAAAGATGTAATTTTCAAAGTAAGGTATTTATACTGGATTGCACATCTTACAAATATAAGGAGTTGGGGATATCTCCATATGTTAGCAAGGTTAAAAGAAAGAGATTGGGGATTTTCAGAGAAGTGTGGATTGTTTTTGATAAGAGAAGTAGGCAACTCAGAAAGGGATGGGTTATTTGTCAGAAAGAAAATAAATGAGATTGCTATGTTGGAACTACGGTGCTGATTGTCACTGGTAGGCAGTTTAAGGTTACTGAGAAATACTAAGTCTTCTGCTTTATAATTCAACCTCCATGGAATATAGATTATCATCAGCTTCAGAATCTGAGAGGTGTTTGGTTTTGTTTTTTGAGGAGGGATCATGGGAGAGGAAGAGCCATTTATATTCTATATTATTGTCTTTGACTCTCCCTGTCACCTACCTGATTTCTACTTCAGCATACCTTTTTGGAAGCTTAGAGACCAATCTGCAAGAGAGTTGGATGTTTGACAAATTTTGGGGGGGATGAGGAAGCTGTCAAAATAAATTGTCCTCATAAAGCACAAGGGAAGCAAAGCTCAGCAAATGTGCAGTCTCAGCAGCAAGCAGAGAATTGTGTCTTGGCAGTCCATGGGATGACAGAGAGAGATTGGTCAAGGGTGATTTTCCAAGGACACCTTTTTGGAATCTCCTTGCCCATCTTCCCTCTTTGCAAATAAGGCTTGCTTCACCCTCCTTCCAAGCAGGGTTTTTATGATATTCAAAATCACGTCGTAGAAGGGAAGGAACCATTCTTGTATGAATAAGTTTTAGACTTCTTACCTATATGATTTCCTTTTTATCTCAAAGCTGTCTCCTAAATTTAACATTTAATAGTTGACCTTTTATATATTGACTTTGGTTGTTATCAGTAGCATCCGCTAGTGAGGATTTTGGTTCATATGGTATTCAGTTATGATTATCTTCTTTGTGCATATTTAGAACAAAACTGAAATAAGACATTGTTTTTGCTTCTTCCATTTTATTTACTGATCAGTTAATGGTTTTTAACCTTCTGAAGCATTTTGATTGGAAAAGTAAGTATGTTTTCTCATGCCATGAAATTGGCAGAAACATGAACCGTGGAGCTCTTAAAGCTTGGTTAGACATCAAAGATGCCAAGGTGATCCACTGCATCCCAGGCCATTGCTAGTCTTCTGGACTTTTGTCCTGCTGCTGGACTTTGATGATTCAGGGAGAGAGAGAGTAAGGCTGATGACTTTGTGCAACTCTGTCTCATTTAAATATGTTCATCAGCAAGTCACGATATCATATCTTGTTACTGGTTCTCTTTGAAAAGAACACACAATCATTATGCTTTTTCAAGAACAATAGATATCTATAGACAAAGGATTTCTGCTTCAATGGCGATATTGTAGAATCAGCAGAAATTCAAGGAGTAAATGGTTCTAGTGGGTAAAGACCTTGAAAGGTCAGAATTATCCAATATGTTCTAGAAACAGTTATTCATACTCTTCCCTTATCTTGAATGTATTTCATCTCCTTTTCACATCAACCCCTGAATCAAGGGAAAATTTCCCCAACAATTATTAAACCATCCTCTCTTCCATTAAGGTCATTATTCCCTCTTCAAATTCTTTTAGAATGGCCCTAATCTTTCCAATTGTTACCAAGTTATTTATCCTGCTCAATGCTTCCAGAGATCAGTGATAGAACAAACAGAACAGTACAATGAGTCTAAGGTTTCTTTTTTTTTGTTTGTTTGTTTTTGTTTTGTTTTTGTTTTGTTTTGTTTATCAAAGAAACCATCTAAGAATCCTAACATTGTTACTGTCTACCACTGTTATCTTGAACAAGTTACTTATTTGGAGCAACTAGGTGGTACAGTGGATAGAGCACTGGATCTAGAGTCAGAAAGACTTGGATTGAAATCTAACTTCAGGCATTCACTAACTGTATGACTTTGGAGAAGTCATTTAACTTTTTTTTTTTTGCCTCAGTTTCCTCATTTATAAAATGAGTATAATAATAGCATCCTACTGCTGAGGGTAGTTAGGAAAATCAAATGAAATGTTTATAAATACTTATCATAATGCCTGATACACAAATGATCTATGATAATATGATCTTATTAGGGTAGAAAATGGTTCCTTTCCCATTTATCATAACCCCTCTATGTCATATTAGGCAGCCTTAAGTTACTGTGGATTTCAAAGTTCATATTTTGGTCATTAACCCACTGAGAAGTGTCAGTTCTTATCATTGAAAGGCTGTTTACAGACAACAGAAGACACTAGGTTTATACTTATAGTTTGTAAGTATACAAACTATACTTTTGTCTCACTGGCATGGATTTTGAGTATCCACATTTGTTATCACTCCCATGAATACATCAGGGCAAGTTACTCTCCATTTGTTTTGGAAACCATCATTAGATTGAAGCTGTCTTCTCCATGATTACTAATGATCACTCAAATTGTCAAATGCAGCAATGACTTTTGGATCTTCATTCTACTTGACCAAGATGAAGATTTTGAAACTAGTAAAATCATTTTACCTTACAATCATTTTTATCTTTTTTGGCATGCAAAAACGATTATCTCTTAATTGATTCTGTCTTTTCATTGGTTACTTTATAAGATGTTCAATCATACTGTACATCTTAAGGGTAAATACTCCCCACACCTCCATTACTCTACTTTAGAGATCTATTCATTTTCCTTAGATTTAATTATTATTTTTATAAGGATAGCAATCGAATTCATCTTTTTGTCTGTATCTCTCTCTCTCTCCTGTCTCTCTCAAATTTATATAATCTATTTAAGTCTGGCCATGTCATGGCACTCTCCATTTCCACGGTTTATTTTCAGTGACTTCTTGTTGCTTTTAAGATAAATTATAAAATCTTCAGCCTCTTATTTAAGTTCTTGTTTAAGTTCATATTTACAATCTTCCTAGACTTTGTATATCTTCCTCACCTTTGTGCACTCCAGATTTTACACAATCTGGCCTACTAGTTATTCCCTATAGTCATGCCTCTATTTTTCCACACTTTCACATGCTACATCCCATGTACAGAATGTGTTTGCTTTTTAATTCCATGCTTTTGGCTCTCCAGTTTCCATCAAAGCTCAAGACTAATACCACCTACTCCTAGAAAACTTCCCTGATCCTTCCACCTATTAACTATCTTTTCTTCATCAGATTAGCTTAAACTTACTTAATGATATACCTGTCATGTCCCTTTTATTTTTGTAAAATTTAAGATTCTTCAGTTCAAAAATGTTTCATTTTTGTTTTTGTATCTCCAGTGCTTAATATCATAGTTTTGTATGCATTGACTTAGTGCTATTAATTATTTAATGTGTTTTTCTTGCATCTCCTGATTTTTTTCAAAGTGGTGATTGCGTTGTGTATTTACTTTGTATGCTAGAAGTGTTAGATATAGTAGTGAATATTTGATCGATGATGATCAATTAGTTAATTCCCATTAATAGAACACCAAATACACATTTAAACTGAGAAGATTTAAGAATTATACTGCTGAAGAAACACTAAAGAAAGGAAAGGGATCTTTGTGTGCCAAAATGTTTGTGGCAGCCCTTTCTGTAGTGGCTAGAAACTGGAAGTTGAATGGATGTCCATCAGTTGGAGAATGGTTGGGTAAATTATGGTATATGAATGTTATGAAATATTATTGCTCTGTAAGAAATGACCAGCAGGAGGAATACAGAGAGGCTTGGAGAGACTTACATCAACTGATGCTGAGTGAACTGAGCAGGATCATTATACACTTCAATAATAATACTGTATGAAGACATATTCTGATGGAAGTGGATATCTTCAACATAGAGAAGATCTAATTCAGTTCCAGTTGATCAGTGATGGACAGCATCAGCTACACCCAGAGAAGGAACACTGGGAATTGAGTGTAAACTGTTTGCACTATTGTCTTTCTACCCAGGTTACTTTTACCTTCTGAATCCAATTCTTACCGTGCAACAAGAAATTCGGTTTTACACACATATATTGTATCTAGGATATACTGTAACACATGTAACATGTATGGAATTGCCTGTCATCTAGGGGAGGGGGTAGAGGGAGGGAGGGGAAAATTCGGAAAAAAAGTGAGTACAAGGGATAATGCTGTAAAAAAAAATATCCATGCACATGTATTGTCAAAAAAATTATTATAATTATAAAATTAAAAAAAAAAAAAGAATTATACTGGTGGTCAGTGATATTGGAGACGTCAACAGTCAACACTCCTGATACTCACAACTAAGTTTGGATGGAAGACTCATTCCTCCTCGGCTAAAATCACCATTAACCATACAGTCAGAACCATGGTGATATTAGTGACATAAATCTGATAGATATTTTACTGTCATCAAGTGTTTCTGGGAAGAAAAAAGTTGAAACTGACTGCATGTAACTCCACCTCTGATTTTACACATTGAGATCTTCCTTTGTTCTACCTACTCCACTGAATATTTTCTGGGTAAATAAGGAGTAAACTTAAAAATGCAGATTAGTCTTTTGCTATGTGGATTTCTAAGTGACTTTTTGAAACGCTTTCTGCTTGTGGCAGTGTTCAGTGAAAGCCATTATCCTCCCATATAGTGCAGTAATGACAGAGCACATGCCGTGTGATGTAAACTTACAACCCACTTCTAGGCAGACATGATTAGGCTGTCATCTTTCTCAGCAGCCGTGGCAGAAAAAATAAATAAATAAGTAAAAACCATCTTATTCATATTTATTAGAGGGCTTTTAGCTGTTCTCAGCTTCTCTTTACAATTGACATATCTACTCTCCCAACTACCCCCTTCTCAGACAAGGGTCCTGTTCAATTTAATCTATATGTAATGTGAAGAATAAAGTGACCTTTATAAAGGAGTCAGTCTCACCTCCCTGCCCTCATTTTTCTGCTGCATATAGAGAAAAGTTCAGTAGTGACATAAACTTACAGACAAGCAGATCTTGGGAAGATGGACGTGTTCTGTGACAAAGGGTGTGTTTCAATGTCTTTGTGTGTATGTGTAGTGTACACTGCCCTCAGCACATGATACATGTCAGAGGAACCATTTTCTATACTAATGAGGTCATATCATAGAGCATTTGAAGCCATTTAGTTCAATTTTCTCATTTTACAAATGACAGAGGCCCAAAGGAATTTAATAATAATCAACATATATGTTACCTACTGTGCATTAGCAGAGAATACACAAAACGAAATATACACATAGACTTATATGAATCCATCATACTTTTTCATAGGCTCATAGCACCTCAGATTTGGAAAGAACTTAAAAAAAGAACTGAATTATCAGTTCCCTCAACAATGCCCCTAATAAATGCTTATCTTTCTTTCACTCCCTAAAATTAAATGGAAGCTACTCCCTTCAGAAGCAATTCATCCTTCTTACATGCTGATGAAAAACAAAAATGGGTCAAAGGCTTTAATAAGCTCAATATTTTATTTCAGTAAAAATTCCCAGGGATACATTGTGGAAAGGAAAAATTGTCCCTCATATTTCTGAGATACAAAGTCAACTGGATTGAGAAGAGTAGGGAATCTGATGGCTACCAAGTAGGAACGACTAAAAGATGCCTGATTATCCAGGGATAATCGACTTTTCTCTCTAAAGGTTTCTGAGGAGAAATAGGACATTCTTGAGTGAGCTGCCAACTTCTGATTTTCAAGGAGTCATAGAATGTGCAGTGGACCATTGAGTAGAGATGGAAGTTTGGGGATAGGAAACTATTTTTAAATTTCCCTAAAGTCCTGAAACATCTTTGATGAATCATCTGCTTAATATTAATACTACTGGTCACAAAGCAAAGGATTGTCTATTCATTTGATCAATTTCTTTCTTTCCTTTTTTTTTTTTTTGTGGAAAAAGAAAGCATCAGGTTTTCAGGTTTACAAAGCAATATGGGTATGCACGGGGCTCACCTGAAATTTGGCCAGACAGTGATTCTGTCAATCAAGTGCTTCCTAATAAGCCTCAATTCCTCCAGTTTAAATCAGTGGAAAAGAGTACATCGATTGACAAGTGAAGAGATTAAAGTTCTCTATGCTTCCTAAAAACCTCTTCAGGCCATTGTGTCAACCAGAGAGAGACCACATCTAAGGCCAAAAGGAAGATTTTTCTCTTTAGCTCATTCTTTTCTCAGGTTTTCTTTCCATGGCTGTCAGAAAGTTGCCAATTGCTTTCAGACTTATTTCTTTTTGTGAATAATGTTAATCAGGAACTGGACTGAAATGTCCTACTTGTTTCAAGCATTGACCAATCAGTGTCAAAAGGTGAAGAACAGACCTCATCAGGAGCAGATGTGATGTCTTGACATTTTGATACATAAGTTCCCCAAATATTAGGCAGGACCATGAAAATTAAAGATCGGTGACATCCTGGCCTCATTTATTCCCCCATTAGTTAATACAGGCTTAGACTGGTCTGCTGAACATGTCTCTTTATTTTCAGGGGTCATTGGCTGTGGAAAGATAATAGGAATTTGCTATTTATAATATGAATTTGGAATCATTTGAGCTTTGTTACATATCTTTGTTGCGTCTGCTCCCTTCTCTTCCATTGGTGTGTTTCTTCCCCCTTCTTTTAAGCAAAACATTTCCATTTAGGAAGGACCCTGGGGCTTTCCTTAATAAAGCGGGGGGGGGGGGGGGGGGGGGAGGTTATGTGATAGATGATTCCTATTCCACATATAATCACTAGCTTTTATGTCAAATGTTAACATTTGCAAAACGGTACCATGTAATATCTACTGTTTTTGAGGTCAAATTCAAATTTTAAATCTTTTACTAACTAATTGACTTTAGGAAGTCATTTCTTACTGGTCAGTATTCTCGTAACTAAAAGTTATCGGTATGGTCATTGGGAGAGAGGAATAGGACTGGTTTACAAAGTGATGTCTCAGTATTTTCCAAAATTATATCCTGTACTCCTATATAATTTGCCATTCATATCATCCCTGCAGAGTGTATATTATAGTTATTGTTGATTTTTTCTTATCTTCATTTTAGAGATGAACAAAATGAGGATGAATCCCACCCGACCTGAGACTCTAGTAATGTGACCTTGAAAAAAAATACTTTCTCCTCTTTATGTTCAGCTTTTTAATTTATAAAATAATGGGAAAGAGGGTGACTATATGATAAATAATGTCTTTTCCAGTTCTATAGCTTCTGATTCTGTCATTTTTCCTCCACAGAAAAACTCTGGTGAAAGAATTACACTTATTTTTATTATTATTATCTCTATTTTAAAGAGGAGAAATCAGGTTTACTGCCATCTGAAGCAGTTTATTATTATGATACTGAAAATAATGTGAATAGCTTATATTTATTTAGAACTTTTAAGATTTGTAAAGTGCTTTAAAAAGTGCAACAACTAGTTTTCATTTACTACATATGTGTAATCCTAGAAAATCTAATTTAATTTAATCCAATTCAGTAAACATTTATTAAATGCCTACAATATCCCAGGCACTGTGCTAACTAAGCACTAGAGATACAGTTTATAAAAAGAAAGATAGCCCCTGTACTCAATAAGCTTACAATCTTGAATTAGCAACATGGTGGTGAGTTTAAAAGTAATGAACTAATCCTAGTTAGGACATCTTGTTGAAACTAGGCAAGTCGACAGGCAAAGTGGAATGGACAAATCATTTTCCTCTGTGGGTCTCAGTTTCCTTATCTACAAAGTTAAAGTTTTAGCTCGGTGGACTTGAAGTCCATTCTACCTCCAGAATTCTAGTTTTATGAACCTGTGATCCTGGGTTAGACTTGAAAAATTACTGGACAATAACCCTTCAAAAAGTGAACCTCAAAGAATGCATTTCAGCACAGGGCTTCTCTAGCCCCTGGGCTAGCACATCTATATCTGTCTATTTCCAGAGTTCATTTGACAATAGGGATGTTTTCAATAATGTGTGTCAATAAAATATATTGATTATGTATTAGATATTTCCCATCACCCCAATTTCAATTAATGGAAACAGTGCCACTACTTGAGCTATTCTAGGTGCATTTTCTGGCCCTGCCAGTTTTTGATCATCTTTACAGTTTCTTTAAGCTATGTAGGAACCACTAACAGATTTTTTTTTTTTTTTTTTTTTTTTTTTTTTTTTTTTACAAAACCCAGCCTTTGGCATACAACTGCACTTAACACCACTTCATTTTTAGCTAATCTCAAAGTCCTAGCTCTCTGACTTTATATAAATAATGTGTCCTCTCTTTGCCTAAGCTTCTTCAGGTATAGAATGACATTAATAATATCACTTGTCTCACAGGATGTCATAAGGATCGAATGAAATGATATTTGCCCAAATCTTTAACACAGTGCCCAAAACATAGGAGGTAGTCTATAAAATCTTATTCTCTTTCCTTCTCCAAAAGTTCTAGTCAAAATAAGTGTGTGTGTGTGGGAGGGGGGTGTGTGTGGGTGTGGGTGTGTTGTGTGTGTGCGTGTGCATGATTCTAACCATATGATTGAATACTTGCTTGACCGCTAAACCAGAATAAATAGTAGCTAGGACTTTTTTTATTTGGTGGTTGTTGTATTAATTCTTGAGTGCAGCATATAAAGTTGTGTGATTTCAAGAATGCCATGATATCTTTCTGGACCTCATCTTTCTTTTGTGTAATATCACATAGTAAAATATGTGACTCAGGTCTTGTAAAAAAAAAAAATGAGTTTCTACAAATATGGGGCCATAAAGACTTTTAAGGAAGATTTGCTATCCAAATGGCATTTCTGTTATCCATTTCATCAAATTAGAAAAGTAGTATCAGGAAGGAAGGAAGGAAATCTGCCAATACTGGCTTCTTAGTCTTTTTTTTTTTTTTTTTTCTAGAAGGAACAAAATGATGGATTGGAACCCTCAATGGCCAAGCCAAACAATGATGACTGGGTTGAATTATCTGGTAAAGGATGTAGGCGTCAAGTAAGAATCAGAAAGTTATTATATCAAGGTGAATAGTAAAATATAAGAAATAGAGGATTAGGTTAGCATGGTAGGGAATTCCCCCACGCACACAATTTGTTTTGATGTTTCATTATATAAATTCATATATCCTGTTTTATGAATGTGTTCATCACAGAATATCAGACTTAGGAAGTAGCTGAGAAGCTATTGAGTTTAACTCTATCTCAACAAGAATCTCAACACAATAGTTAATTAGTGGTTATTCAGCTCTTACTAGGAGATCTCCAGTGAGGAGGAAACCACTATATCTTAATAATAATGGTTAACATTTATTTAAGTGATGCTTTAAGGTGTGTAAAGTGCTTTATAAATATTATCTCAGTTTATCCTCACAACAACTCCGTTAGAGAGAGCTATTATTATCTGGATTATCTCTATTTTTCTCACTTCTCTGGAACAAAACAGAAGAAATATAATTTGTTTTCATGTGACAGTCCTTTAAATACATTTAAAAAAACTATGCTGGATAGTATCCATATTATTTTTTGATGTTAATTATGATCACATTTATAATTGGTTCACTTTTATTTAATTCCATAAATACTTATTAAGGCTTCTTTGTACAAGGCACAATTCATTATATGCCTACATATATGTATACACATATTAATATCACTATACATATGTATATATATGTATAAGATACAAATTTCCTTATGAATAAAGATATAAGTACCTGTCCTCGGTTGTTCTGGAGAAAACCATCCTGCTTCTCTTCTATGACATTCCAAAGCCTGACTATATCCCAACAATTTCATTCAATCACAATGACAAATGTTATCTCTGCTAGCCACCATTATTTACACAGGTAACAGCTATGCTATTAAAATAATAATCCTAATACATATATGTCATCACTTGATAACTCCCTCATCATTGCCCCTCCCACACACATACACTTTTCATTGACTTCTTAATTTTTTTTAATAGACTAAAACGCAAGTGCTTTAGTCTTGGAATTGAAGGCTCTCCATAATCTGTTTATATCCCACCTTTCCAGGCTCTGTTATTAGCATTATTATCGTAATTATTATCACCATCTTTACTATTTATGATTGCATTTTGAGAATTTTGAAGCACTTTAAATAAATATTGTCTAAATTAATCATGTGAGATGGTTGTTATTTTTCTCCCCCTTTTAGAGATGTGGAAACAGCCTGGGAGATTCAATAAATTGCCTAGAGATAAACATATAGTAAGTGTCTGCAGTAGGATTTGAACTCAGGTCTCTTTGATTGCAGGTACAGTTCTAGAAATTTGGGTAGAGTGGAGTCAGGCAAAATCTATCTTCTTGTATTCAAATCTGGTTTTAAACATTTTCTAACTATATATTACTCTGCGCAAGTCACTTCATCCTCTTTGTCTCAGTTTCCTCACCTGGAAAAAGAGCTGAAGAAGGAATAGTAAATGTTTCAATTATCTCTTCCAAGAAAATCCCACAATCCTAATTGTATCATACATAACTGATAAATGAGTGGTCAACAACAAAGTGTTCTAGCCATTGGGCAATCTAGGGATAATCACATAACCCTTCTTCAATCTCTTTCTCTCTTTCCTACTTATCTTTCAGTAGCTACAATCTTTCTTTTCCCTTCAAAACTGAGTTCAGACATTGCCTCCTTCCAGCTTTCCCTGGTTCTCAGCCGAAAGCTATCCTATGCTTGCAAAGTTTCAGAATACTTCATCTAATCTTTCTCATACTATTACCATTTAAAATGTATTTTATTTACTTAAATGCTATGTTCAGGGAGGACTAACACTTCTGGTGTGAGTTTTTGCTTAGCCCTTTTCAGGGCTGCTTATCTACCACCTGGCTCCAAACTCTTATGTATAGCTCCCAGAAACAGTAGCATATGTAGTGGTCACACCATGGTAAAAATCATCTCCACAGTTGGACTAAACCAGGTTAAGGTGAGTTAGAGGGATATCTTTCTAAAGCATGTGAAGACTTCCTCTAGTAAAATTGGCAAATGAGTACAATTTATTTTAATGATCATGAAGGAGGCTAAAACAGAAACTGTGGAGCAAGTAGACCTTAGCTGGACATCAGAAATGGCAAAGTCCATTGCATCTCAGTCCATGTCCAATTGTTCTGATTTTTGCCCTACCATTGGACTAGGAAGATACTTTAAAAATATAATAGCTTTTTATTTTCCAAAATTCTATGAATAGTTTTCAACAGTCTTGCAAACCCTTGTGTTTCAAATTTTTCTCCCTCTCTTCCCCTAAATTGCAAGTAATCCCATATTGGTTAAAAATCTTTAATTCTTCTAAACATATTTCCATATTTAGCATGCTACACAAGAAAAATCAGATCAAGGGGGCATCTAGGTGATGCAGTAGATACAGCACCAGCACTGAAGTCAAAGAAGACCTAAGTTCAAATTTGGTCTCAGACCTAGCTGTATGACTTTGGGCAAGTCACTTAACTCCCGCAATTGCCTCAGCAAAACAAAACAAAACAAAACAAAAACAAAAGACAAAGACAAATCCAATCAAAAAGGGAAAAAAGAGAAAGAAAAAAGCAAGCAAGCAAAAACAACTGCAAAAAGTGAAAATATTATATTGGGATCCACATTCAATCCCCATCATCTCCTCTCTGGATACATATGCCCCTCTCCATCACAAGTCTCTTGAAATTAGCCTGAATCACCTCACCGTTGAAAAGACCTAGGGCACGTAAGATTCTGACAGAAAATGAAGTTGATGGCTTTGTACAATTTTGCCTCCCTCAAGTCCAATTCGCAAGCAAATCAAAATATCACTCTGTAATATCACTGTTTCTCTTAAGAACTGAAGGATGAACAACAACTGGTAAGTGCATAGGTGGTCTCACTGCTAAACCCAATCATACAAAAATGATTACAGGCATCCTTCCCTCTCTAGAGGTTAAACTTCTTAGAGTCAGAGACTGGGTCCTACTTCCTCTTTGTTTTTCTGATATTACCCCCTTCATATTGCTATACAGTAAGAACTGTGCATACAAATTCATATGTGAACTTAAGAAAGATTTCTTGTACATAGGGAGAACTTGAAGAATGTTCCCTGAATTAACTTGAGTGCTTGACATAACATTATGTCATGTTGTTTTAAAATTCATAGTATGAGGGGAAAAAATTGCACTGGCCTTCTGATAGGCATTTTTAACATTGAATACATAGCTGTTCCACATCCCAGCCTGCCCCGGGTGATTTTTCAAAGATGTATGAGAAACAGTCCATGGTAACATAGTCCATTTTCCTCAATCACTTTGGAAGAAAAAGAAAAGGTATGTGACAGATGTATGGCTCTGGGCACTATCTCTTTTGTGGAGGAAAAAGGAAATTTTGCCAAAGGAGGAATCACTGGATAGGTTGAAAAGCTTAAACTTATTTATAGTATCCATTGTTTGAGTCTTAAATTTTCCAAATCAAAGCTGAATGCTCAGCTAAAATAAAATTCCTTATCTTTTGTTACTATTAAAGGATTCTATACCTTTCTTGGGACTTTTCTACCACTTATCGGTCTGACCACATCTTGAGGATTGTGCTTGTCTGCTTGCCACATTTTAGGAAAGAAACAGATAAACCAGAAAGAGTCCAGAAATGGGTGATCAATGTCGTAAAGGGCTTTGAATATAAGAGAATCAGTTGAAGGTACTGACATGAAGAAAAGACTAAGAAAGGATAAGATGACAGGATTTTAAGTGTCTAAAGAATTTCAATAGGGAAATTGTATTAGTCAAGTTCTCTTTGGACTAAGAGGGGAAAAGCCGCACAAAAAAATTCAAGCTTCAAAAATAATTTATGATTCTTTAAAGTTGCAATCAATTTCAGAGGCCATCTAGCTCAATCCCCTTATTTTAGAGATGAGGACTGAGGCTTAGAAACTTTAATACTTGCCCTAATTTTCATGTAAATAACAGAGACAAGATTTGAACTCAGGTCCTAAAAGTAATGGAAATGGATTGCATGGTGTAATCTTTCTTTTCTCCTTTGGAAAAAAAAAAATGATTGAATAATTATTTATTTTTATGTCATAGAGAAAACTGGGAGTTTCCATAAATTAGGTTCATGAGATGATAGTAGCTAACCAAATTTCAAATTAGTGTTTTATGATGAAATAGAAAAGATATTACATTTAGATTTGGAGAGCCTAAATTTTAATTTTGGCTCTGTGACTCAGTACTTCTGAGGTTTCCAGAAGGCCTCTTATCTTCTCTGGGCCTTATTTTCCTCATTTGCAAAATAAGAGTGTTTTAGGAAATAATTTCTATGACTCTTTCAGCTTTGACACCCTGTGATCTCAGTAAACATTAAAGTGGCCAGATTCCCAGAAGATTAATTGTATATTATATTAGCTAATCTATTCCCATTTTATTGGAAGGCAGAAATGGAAAAGATCCATAATTAAATATAGATATGGATGAAAGTCACTTTTCCCTTGTAGGGAGATAAAAGTCAGAGAGACTTGGGTTCAAGCCCAATGAAACACTGGCAATATGATTGCTCAATTCTACAAAAACACAGGCAATGTCAAAAACTAAAAATCTACATTTCTATAGATATTTTTGAAGAAAATATCTATATATATATATGCATATATATGTGTATATATATATGTGTATATATATATGTATATATACTTATATGTTTAAGTAAAGATCCACATAGACATACAGATATATAAACAGATAGGAGATAGATAGAGCAAGCCAAGGATGTGGGTGCAAAGGCCCCAAAACTAACACTTATAGACATATTTTTAAATTTAAACTGTAACAACTGAAAATTTTTCTATCCATTTCTTAAGTCTTAATAATCAACAAAACAGTAAATCAAACACTAGTATTTAGAGTGTACCAGTTTGCATGGGGTAAAAAATTGTGCTGAAAATGTAACAATCTCTTTACTGGTTCTTGAATACTCCTGAATACAAGTATAGATGAAATAGATATAAATATAAATAGGGATATTTTTGTATGTATGTATATAAACACAGAGAGACTATTTTTCTTAAAGGGTATATTTTGAATGCTAAAATATTCCTGGGGAAAAGCAGAATCCACATAATTGAGGCAATTCATTTGAAATACTGCAAATCCAAACATATGAACAACCTGAGTTAACAAAAATAACTTACATAATAAAATATATTAATATAATAACAAATAGCAAATATTATTTCTTTTTAAGGAAATGCAATTTTTCTCTTTTCCAAAGAATTCAATAATAATTTTTAAAATACCTGAGATTACAAAGCCTTTCCAAGGAAATATTCTACTAGACCTTCTCTAATGAATAGATAATTGCTTGGAGTATATTAATTATTCATATGCAAATAGGTGCTTGCAAAAGAACCTGAAAACAGTTTGTTCTCTTAAGCATGTTAGAGTGCAATTATTAGGTCCTCTGAATTTGCTGAGGAGAAAAAATATATTTGAACAGACTGATCAAAGGGAAACTTCTGTCCAGGGGGTCAAGTGATGTGAAATTCTGAATTAGAGGGCCTCAAGTTAATGAGTTTTTACTGAAATCTAATTACATAATTTAATTCAGTTTGTTCTCATTGTGAGTTAAGTCAGAAAAAGTGCAATCAATGCAATTTAACTCAATAAATATGGGGCCTAGTCCTCTTACTGAGTGTGTGGTCTTGTAGAAGTCATTTTACTTTTCTCAAATGTAAATTAAGAAGGCTGGACTGGATTAAGATGGTCAGTTCTATATCTATGATCTTATGAGTTTTTATAATACTTAAAGCCCTAAACAAGGTCTTAGTGATGCTAAGATGACTCACGGTCTCTAGCCTCAAAGAGCTGATGGTCTCTAGGAAATGAGACCAGCATGGAGAGTTCTATAATATAAGATAAAATATGGTTATGGAAAGAAACTAGGAGTAGTTAAACAGCTCTGAGGATACAGGAAAGTTTTCCTTTTAGATACCCCCACTCATCCCTGTCAGTGCTCACCTCTCTGAGATTCTCGTGTGATATGGAAGTACAGTTATATCTATGACATTAACTTAATAACTGGGCAGCTAGGTTTTTAGTGAATGGAATACAGCAACTGGAATTAGGAAGACTCTCCATTTTCCTGTATTCATTTCCAATCTTAGATACAGTAGCTGTGTCACTTAGACTAATATGCCTCAGTTTCCTTATCTATAAAATGATCTCGAGAAGGAAATGGAAACCCACTTCATTATATTTGCCCAAAAAACTCCAAATGGGGTCATGAAGAATTGGACACAACTGAACTGACTGAACAACAACAAATAAAAAGAAGGAATCCAAATATGCTCTGGGAAATTTCAGAGACTGGAGTCCCTTTTATCAGAGTGGAAATTTTGGAGGAAAGGATGTCTTTATTAGAGCTTTGAAGGATCAAAAGAAAATTACTTGGTGACCATAATGATGTAATATGATCCAAGAATAGAAAATAGGCTTTGTCCATATAAAGAAGGGAGGGAGGAAGGAAGGGAGAGGAGAGAGAGAGAGACAGAGACACAGAGACAGAGACAGAGACAGAGAGAGACAGAGAAAGAGAGACAGAGACAGGCAGAAAAAGAGATAATCACAGAGAGAGATGAGTGAGGTGAGGAAGGGAGGAAGGAGGGGAAAGGATGAGAGAAGAGAATATGATTAAGTAATAACCCAAGTTTTCCAAAAGCACTGAGATTTTGAAGTCATAAATATTGGATACAACTCAATGGTAAATTGGGGCCAAATTGTGGAGGGATTTGAATGTCACAATAAAGAAAAATGTATGTGAACCAGAAGGCAACAGGGAGCCTTGGAGAGTTTTGATCAAGAAAGGGGAAAGTCAGAGGGCTTTGATGAATAACATACTAATATAGCTATATATGTAACTAATGAAAAAAAAGATCAACTGAGAAATATATTTGCATTTTTCAATATTCAATTCCTTCTCATTAATTTTGCTTAGTTTACTACATATTTCCTCCACTCTCCTGCTTGGCAGCTTATAGTGCGAAGTAAAGGTCAAGTTTATTTTATTTAGATCATGTGCTACCTGTTTCAAAGAGAAGCCAGATGAAATTTCATTGTACTCACTGATGTTCATTTTTTTAATAGAATTTTAATTCCTGCAAATCAAGGCTCTACAAACATTAGGTACATATGTCATGCTAGATTTGGGAAAGTTTTCCTGGTAGATATCCCCTACAAATCACTGACATTGTTCACTTCTTTGAGATCCTTGGTTGGCAAATAAGTATAGTCATATCCATGACAGCAGCTAATATTCCAAGTAGACAGAAGGAGGTTCAGTGGATAGGATACAGATGCTATCTAGCTTACTAGCTAGATAAGGCACTTAATCCTATTTGCCTTAGTTTCCTTATCTTTAAAATGAGCTAGAAAAGAAATTGGTAAACTATTCCAGTATTTTTGTCCAAACAAACAAAAATCAAATAGAGTCATGAGGAATTGAAATACCTGGACAAGAACACACTTACTGTGGCTGAATAATGCACATTTAAGTGATAGCTACATGATAGATCCCGTGCGTTTTGTGGGGAAGCTCATTCAGTTAGCTGATCTGTTGTTATGTCATAGAGAGGCAAAATTTCTTGCATTCAGGTTTGTTGAGGAGATATTTAACTTGAATTACATAAACATTGATGAAAGGATTGTCCTAGGCCATTGAGTCCTAAATCCTCATATAATAGACGAGGAAAGTGAGATACAAGTATGTTCAGTTACTTGCTGAAAGATATAATTAGCAAAAGTGAGAGGGAAGATTGGAACTCAGTTCTTCTAACCAGTGGGCACTACCCACTCTGTCTCTTTTAGCTGTATCACTTTAACAGCTTAACCAATATTATGCTCATGAAAATGTTAAAATATGACTCACTTTGGTTGTGGATCAGGAAATAAAACAGTCACAGACAATGAATTTTCAGTGTTCAAAAGGAGACTTGGAATGGAACTGATTCTATATACAAGATACAGAAGAAATTATAGCTACTACCAAAGTATTTGATAAATATAAAAACTTCACTTACTGAAATAAGGAATATTTGTCCAAAAAAAGGGGAATTGGGCTGATACGTGTAAGAATTTGAATTTAAACCATCACTTCACCATTTATACTAAACTAAACTGCAACAAGATAAGTGACTAATCTATAAAAGGTCACATCATAAACAAATTGCCTATTAGATTTAAAGATGAGGAACATGAAGTTCTGACATTAAAATGGTCTGCCCAATGTCATGCAGTTGGTGTCAGAACCAGTATCCAAACCAAAGTCCTTTAAGGCCAAATACACAGTTCTTTCCACTACACCAGTAATTAGCAAATTAGACTGGAACCAAAATAATAAAGAACAAAATGCACAACTGAATAAGATTCGAATTAATTTTCTGTTTTATTATTTTTTTCCTTAAAGTCATCCTTTCTTTACATCACTGGACATTCAGCCACTAGGCAGAAAAGATCAGACAGTGTAATTGACTAGAAACAGAAGTTAAAATGATGAGTCAATTTGCATTATCCACGATGGGCAAAATGCAATAAGTGGAAGGAATGCTATCTTTTAAAAAGTCTTTTGACTCATCTAAGATGACGTTGTTGAAGACAGAAATTTTGTTTTAAAGCCTATTTGATGAAAGATTTTTTTCCCCATTTATATTTGAATTGTGCATTTCATGCCAGAATTGCTCCTTGACTTTATTAGTGACTAGTTTGACCTTGGAAAGAATAGAATAGAGTGGACTGAAAGGTACAGGGCCTGTCCCAACTATATTTGTGCTTTATTTCAGCCCTTTTCCACCCTCTATGTTCCAGCCACTCTGGCCTAGCCACTGTTTCACAGAATGTACCATAAGAGAAAGTGGTAGATTGAGAGATACAGTCTGTCCTAGCTAGACACTTGCTCCAGTTCAGCCCCTTTCATGTTCTAACTATACTGACCTATTCATCATTCTATAAACATGATGCTTCACCTTTATTTACTCTCCCAGAACTCTGCATCCCTTAGGCTTATATCTAGAATTCATTAGCTCCCATACCTCTGCCTCTTGAGATCATCACATTCCTTTCAAACTCAATTCAAATGTAATCTCTTTCAAGGATCTCTTCCTCAATTCATTGAGAAATTAAATGGTTGCTGGGAAAAATTTTGAACTGGAAGGGGGAGCAAAGACCCTGAGGAGTTAGTGTATTTTTAGATATATTGAAGTGTGTTCATGGGAAATGCTTTAATATGTTTTATTATAAAGTTATCCGAAAGTGCTGAACCTTGAGGCAAGAAGAATTGAGTTCAAATCCGAGTTCAGAGATATGTTGCATTGTAGTGAATAGAATAAATAGACTTGGATTTTGGACAAGACAAGTGTTTGAAGCCCATCTCAAAGTGATATGGAATTCAGCAAGTCACTCTTTATCAACTCAGTTTTCTCATTTGAAACACAAGGGAGATGGGTTTGATGGTGTCTTCCATTCTTTCCAAATGTAAATCTATGATTCCATGATGCTCATATTCCTATGATGCAAGTTTCTTGCCTTTGCTTTTTTGCTATGTAGATGAGAAAACTGAGGCCCAGAGAGCTTAAATCACTTTATTCCATATATGTGGAAAGCACAACCCATGGGATTTGAGCCCCAGGTACTCTGTCTCTATATTAGAAAGAGCATTCTTTCTGATATATTATGTTGCAGTTGTAAAATAAAAACTAGATACTGTATACAGAATGCTCACCAAACTTTACAATGATGTGTAAATATGTGTTGCTTTGGCTATTGTTGCCTTTTTAGTTATCATTGTTAAATTCACATATGTCCCACTGGTCCTTCTCTACTACAGAGACTGTATGATACTGGCTAGTTTATTTAAATTAGATTATTATAAGCCCATATCGTTGCAGTTAATTCCTTTTAACTTCTTTTTTAAATTACAGTTTTTTTTTATTTTTGTAATATAGACAAAGATAGATTTCAATCATAACTCAAAACCTCATTCAGTGGGGAAGTTCAATCAGTTAGCTGATCCGTAGTTACATCATAGAGAACAAAATTTGTTGGATTCAGGCTTGTTGAGGAGATATTTAACTTGGATTACATAAACATTGATGAAAGGAGTGTACAGGGTTATTGAGTCCTAAATCCTCATATAATAGATGAGAAAAGTGAGACACAAGTATGTTCAATTACTTGCTGAAAACTATAATTAATAAGAGTAAGAGGGAAGATTCGAACTCAGTTCTTCTAACCAGTGGGCAGAGTCTTTGTGGCACTACCCACTCATTTTTTTCTCATTTTTCCCTCCACCCTGTCCCCTATCCAGCAAGTAATCCAATATGTCATATTTGTGAAATTGTTCTATACATAATTCCATATTTATATGCTATATAAGAAAAACCAAATCAAAAAGGGAAAAAATAAGAAAAAAGAGCAAGCAAATGACAACAAAAAACATGAAAATACTATATTGTGACCCACATTCAATCCTCTCAGTTAATTCACTTGATGCAGATGGCTGTCTTTATCATAAGTCTATTGGAATTGGCATGAATCATCTCAATGTAGAAAAGAGCCAAGTCCAATAGAGTTGATCCTCACATAATCTTGTTTTGCATTTTCTTCTATTTTTTCATTTTTTGACTGATTCTTGATGTCTCTTTGAGTCATTCATTTCCATTTATTCAATTATAAATTTTTAGTGAATTATTTTCTTCAGTTATCTTTTAGCTCCTTTTGTATTTGGCCAACTGAATTTTTTAAATGACTTGTTTTGTTCATTGCATTTTTTTACATTTTACAAATTCTGTTTTTCAACAAATCGGTATGTCTTTTATATCTATTTTTTAGGAGACATTTGCTTTTTTTCATTTCATCAAATCTATTTTGTAGGGAGGTATTTGCTTTTCCCATTTCATCATATCTAATTTGTAAGGGGTTTTCTTCGGGTAATTACTGCTTTTTCCTTTTCCATACCCTCTTGTAAAGATTTTCTTTCCTTTCCCCATTTTTCTTCTAACTCTTAAGATCCTTTTTGAATTCCTCCAAGAGAGCTTTATGAAATGGGCACCAACTCATATCACCCTTTGGGGCTTCATCTGGAGCTTATTTGTCTTTAGGGACCCCAGGGTTTGAGGTCTGTTCTTCTCTTTTTCTCATTTTTTCAAGGGTTGAGGTCTGCTCTTAAGGCAAAGGGGTGACAGCATTTTATTTTGCCCTGGGGTCAGTGTTTCTGATTGATTTCCTGTGCGGGGTAGGCATGGCCAAGTCCCATTATGGCCTCAGGGGCTCACAGTTTGTTTTTTGTATCTGTTGTGGATGTGTGGATGTCTCAATGACCTGGCTCCCCAGCCGAGCTCCCTGACCTAGGTTCCCTGCTCTACAGGCTGGGCTTAGAAGCCTCTCCCCTTGCCCGATTGAAACAGACCTTTTCTGAAGTTCTTCTAAAATATCTTCTTCTGAAAATTTATTGTACTCCAAATATCTGTAAGTTCTGTCACTCCAAAACCAGTTCAGAGGCTTAATCTGCTATTGATTTCAGAAAAGCTTGGGGAGGTCACACCATCTTTGGCTCTGCTCCCAGGTCCACATAATCGTGTTGTTGGTTGCTGTGTACAATGTTCTCTTGGTTCTACCCACATCACTTACTGATTCAGTTCATGTCTCTCCAGGCCTTTCTGACATCATCCTGCTAATCATTTCTTGTATAACAATAACATTCCATACCATTCATATACTATAAATTATTCAGCCATTCTCCAACTTATGGATATCCAGTCAGTTTCCAGTTTCTTGCCACTACAAAAAGGGCTGCTATAAACATTTATGCACATGTAGGTCCTTTTCCCTTTTTTTATGATTTCTTTGCGATAAGGCCCAGTAGAGATACTGCTGGGTCAAAAGAACAGTTTGTTCTTTTATTTTTGTTTTTGCTCTTTTTTATTTTTAATACACATTGCTTTATGAATCATGTATGGAGAGAAAAATCAGAGCAAAAGGGAAACGGCATAGGAGGGAGAAAAAAAAAACAAACCTGAGCATAATGTGTTGATTTACTTTTTTTTTCTTTTCCTGGATGCAGATGGCATTTTCTGTCCAATGTCTATTGGAATTGCTCTGGATCACTAAACCACTGAGAACCAAGTTTTCATAATTGATCAATGCACATTTTTGCTGTAATTGTATATAAAATGTATTCCTGATTTTGCTTGTTTCACTCAGCATCAGTTCTAATAAATCATTCCAGGCCTTTCTAAAACCAGCCTGTTCTTCATTTTATATAGAACAATAATACTCTATATTGCCTTAATATACCACATGTTCAACAGTTCCCCAATTGATGTGTGTCTACTTATTTTCCAGTTCTTTGATTCCACAAAAAGAGCTGCTACACACATTTTTGCACAAAAGAGTCCTTTCTTCTCCTTTAATATTTCCTTGGGACACAAACCCAGTAAAGGCTCTAAGGGGTAAAAGGTTATCCACAGTTTTATAGCCCTTTGGGAATAGCTCCAAATAGTTCTTCAGAATGTTTGAGTCATTTCACTACTCCATCAATAATGCATTAGCGTCCCTGTTTTCCCATATTTATCTTCTAGATTTATCATTATCTTTTCTTGTCATTTTAGTTAATTTGAGAGGTAGGAGGTGGTTTTAACTTGCATTTCTTTTCTGGTCATATTTATTATTATTATTGTTATTATTATTATTATTATTATTATTATTATTATTATTACAGCTTTTTATTTACAAAGCATGGGTAATTTTTCAACATTGACCCTTATAAAACATTTTGTTCCAACTTTTCCACTTCTTGTGCTCATATAGTCAATTATGCTTATAATTTTTCTAATATTGAACCAGCCCTCCATTTACTTAGTCATGGTGTATTATCCTGATGATAACTTTCGGTAATCTTTTCACTAATACTTTATGCAGATTTTTGGATGAATATTTATTAGGAAAATTGGTCCATAATTTTCTTTCTGTATTTTGATTCTACCTGGTTAGGTATCAGCAATATATCTGTCAGAATAGGAATTTTGTGGGACTCCTTTTTTCCCTATTTTCCCAGATAGTTTGCATAGTATTGGAATTAATTGTTCTTTAAATGTTTGGTATAATATACTTGTAAAACCATCTGGCGTTGGAGATTTTTTCTTAGGAAATTGATTAATAGCTTGTACAATTTCTTTTTATAAAATGGGACTATTTAAGTAATTTATGATCTCCTCTATTAATCTGAGCAATCTATATTTTTGTAAATATTCACCCATTTCATTTAGATTTTCAGATTTATTGCCATACAATTGAGAAAAATAATCATTGCTCTAATTTCCTCTTCATTAGTAGAAAGTTTACTTTTTTAATTTTTGATACTTGCAATTTGATTTTCTTCCTTAAACATTACATTAACTACAGATTTATATATTTGTTTGTTTTTTCATTGTTTATTAGTTCAATACTTTTCCTACTTTCAATCATATTCATCTTTCCTTTTATTTTCCAAATTTCAAATTGATATTTATTTGGGAGTTTTAAGTGTGTTCTTTTTGTAGTTTTTTTTTTTTTTTAATTACATGCTCAATTCAATGATCTTCTCTTTCTCTAATTTATTCAAGTAATCATCTAGACACATAAAACTTCTCCTAAGAACTGATTTGCCTGCATCCCATAAATTTTGGTATCTTGTCTCATTATGGTCATTTTATTGGATGAAATTGATGATAGTGTCCATAATTTGTTCTATTGCCCAGTCATTTTTTGGGATTAGATTATTTAGTTTCCAAACAATTTGTGGTCTACTTTTTCTCTGGCCCTTTATTACATGTAATTTTTATTGCATAATGATGCTAGAAAGATGCATTTACTATTTTTGTTTTTTTTCTGCATTTGATTTTGAGGGTTTTGTGTCCTATACATGGTCAATTTTTGTGTTGGTTCCATGTACCATTGAGAAAAAAAAAAGTATATTCCTTTCTGTCCCCATTCAATTTTCTCCAAAGATCTATTATATCAAACTTTTCTAAAATTCTATTTACTTCTTTAACTTCTTTCTTGTTTATTTTTTGGCTTGATTTATAGATAGAGCAAGTTTGAGTTCTCTGACTAATATACTTTTACTATTTCTTCTTGCAGTTCTCTTAATTTCTCCTCTAGGAATTTGAATGCTATATCATATATATGTGCATATATGTTTAATATTGATATTGTTTCATTATCTATGGTATCCTTTAGGAAAAAAAAAAGTAGATTTCTTCCTTATCTTTTTAAATTAAATCTATTTTTGCTTTTCCTTGATCTGAGATTAGGTTTACTACCCCTGCTTTTTTTTTTTTTTTTTTTTTTAATTGAAGCATAATAGATTCTGCTCCAGGTTTTTACCCTCACTCTGTATGTATTACTGTGCTTTAAGTGTATTTCTTGAAAGCAACATATTCTAGGATTCTGGAAGTTATTATTATTATTGCAGTCTTCTATCTGCTTGGGAGTGTTCACCCCATTCACATTCATAGTAAAGATTAGTAACTATATTTTCTGCCATCTCATTTTCCCCAGATTATATTATATATTATATATATACATATACACACACACACATATATATATATATATATATATATATATATATATATATTTGCCTCTTCATGTCGTATAGTTTACTCAATTTTGCATGGTTTCTCTTCTTGGATTAAAATTACTTTTCCAACCTTAGTTTCTTTTTTATATAATCACAAGTTATCTAAATATACCCTTAACAAAAATATAGTCCTCAAGAGTTAAATATAGCATATTCCCTAATATATGGAAGTAAACAGTTTAATCTTTAAAAAGCATAGTGGTTTTTTGTTTGTTTGTGTTTTTTTTTTTTTTTTACTTTTTTACCTTTTTATGATTCTCTTGAGTTTTTTATTGGAAGATCAAATTTTCTGTTCAGCTCTTCTTTTCATCAAAAATATTGAAAACCCCCTATTTCATTGAATGTTCATTTCCCCCCTGAAATATAATCTTTACTTTTGCTGATTAGTTGATTCTTAGTTTCAGTCTAACTCCTTTGCCCTATGGAATATCATTTTCTAGGCTATTTGATCCTTTAAAGTGGAACCTGCTGGGTCATGGATAATCCTGATTATTACTTCCCAATATTTGATTTTTTTCTTTCTGGTTGCTTTCAGTATTTCATCCTTGATCTGGCAATTCCTAAATTTAACCAGTATATTCATTAAAGTTTTCATTTTGGGGACTCTTTCTGGATGTGATCAGTGCAGTCTTGTAGTAAATATTTTACCCTCTGGTTTTAGGGCATCAGGGCAGTTTGTCTTGATGATTTCCTGAAAAATGGTGTCTAGGCTCTTTCTTATCATGGTTTTTCAGGTATTCAAAAATTCTTGCATTACCTCCCCTGGATCTATTTTCCAGGTCAGTTTGTTTTTTTTGTTTGTTTTTTTTTTTTTTGGTTTTGTTTGACTGATTCTTGATGTCTTATTGAGTCATTCACTTCAATTCTAATGTTTACTGAATTACTTTGTTTAATTAACTTTTTAAAAATCTCCTTTTGCATTTGACCAAATGAACTTTTAAATGAGTCATTATATTCATTGAATTTTTTATTCATTTCACAAATTCTGTGTTTCAAATAGTAGTTTTAATAGTTTTCTTTTTCCATTTTGCCAAAACTATTTTAAGGTGTGATTTTCTTCAGACAATTTCTGTTTCCTTTTCCAGAGCTCTCATTTTCTTTTCCCATTTTTCTTCTAACTCTCTTTTAAGATCCTATTTGAATTCTTCCAATATACTCTTTTGAGATGGAGATCAATTTATATCACTTCTCCTGGAAATACTTCGCTTTTAGTTTCCTCAGGGTTTGATGTCTGTTCTTCCCTATCTGCACAATAGCTATCTATAATCAGAGTTATTTTTGCTTTTTTGCTCATTTTTAAAGATTGAGGTCAGCTGTTAGGACAAAGCTTTCTCTATAGGCAAAAGTGACTTCATGCTGCCCTGGGCTTCATGCTGCTAGCTCCATGCTCATGTTGGATGGGTGTGGCCAAGTTCTGCTTGTTCTGCTAGATGCTTACTATTTGCTTTCCCTAGTTGTATTGATTATCTCATGGTTATTCTAATAATCCACTGGCTTCTGAACCAAGACAGAATAGCAAATGCTTGTCTAATTTGGCTAAAAAGTCTCCTATTAAATTACCCCTGCATGCAAAAGCCACTCTATACTGGATCTTCTTGTGCTACACTATGCTTGCACTGGTGTACAATTCCTCTTACTCCCATGCTAGATTGAGACAGATTTTTCATGATTATTCCAAAATATCTTCTGCCAGAAATTTGTTACACTCCAAATATTTGTGAATTCTATTACTCTAAAACTCCTTCAGAAGTTTGATCTGATATTGATCTGAGTGAAGCCAGAAAGAGCTCAAAGACTTGTCTATTCTCTGTAAATCACAATTCCGATTTTTAGTGATTTATTTTCTTCAGTTAGCCTTTTTACTTCCTTTTGCATTTGGCCAAATGAAGTTTTAAATGAGTTGTTTTGTTCATTGGACTTTTTTCCATTTCACTAATTCTATTTTTAGTGAATTGTTCTCCTTTTCCATTTCACCAATTCTGCTTTTAAGAATTTTCTTTTTCCATTCCATCAAATCCCTTTTTAAAGAGTTGGGTTTTTTCCAGACAATTTATATTTCCTTTTATAATCTCTCCTGCATAGCTCTTTTTCCCATTTTTATTCTAAATATCTTTTAAAAGCCTTTGTGGATTTTTCCAAAAGAGCCTTTTGAGATGGAGACCAATTCAAATCACCCTTTGAGGCTTAATGTGGAGATGTTTTGCCTTTTTGTGTTTTCAAGATTTGAGTTCTTTCCTGATTTTATTTAAACTATCTATGGTCAGAGCTCTTTTTGCTCTTTTATGAAAGATTGAGGTCTACACTTAGGGCAAAGGGAAGATTGTCCCAAGCTTCATGCACAGGGAAATAGGGGCTTCATGATGCTCTGATGCTGATGTTGCTGGGTTCCTTTCCATTCTGGGTAGGTGTGACTATGCCCTGTGTTATGCTAGCATCAGGGTCTTCCCATTTGCCTTCTGTAGTTGCATTAGAGGTCTTGCATCTAGTATGCTGATTCACTGTCTTCTGAATAAGGACAGAGTAGTTAGCACTGATACATTTTGACTAACAACTCTCACTAACCTCTCTGCACTGCATCCACCTTGCCCAATTGAGACAGCCCTTTCTTGAAATACTTCCAAGATATATTTTCCTGGAAATTTGTTACATTCCAAATATTTGTGGTTCTGTCATTACAAAAATCCATTCAGAGTATTGATCTGGTGTTGATTCTGAAAGAAGCCAGGCAGAGCTCAGGCAGCATCCTGTCTACTCTTTCCTTTTAATTTCTAAAGTATCTTTAATAGATGATGAAAGAGCCCGTAGAGACATGAGACCATCCAGAATTCATTTTTCAGAGTCTTCATCTATGCCTCAATAGAGCCAATTCTTAACCCATATTGAAGCATTGTCCTCCTCAGTATCTTTAGTTAGATCCATTCTTATTGTAATCATCACATGAACCTGTGTAGGAAGAAATATAATGGAACAGTCTGGTCAGCATTCAATATTTAATTCTTTAGAACATCATCAATCATGTGCATCAGCTTTTTGATCTTTATATTTGCTTAAGTATAGTCAAGATTCATCAAGATAGAGGAAGTTTCTTCCCCTGAAGTCATGGAATTATAAATTCCTAACTTTGTTAGGCAGCCCATTAGATATCCCATTGTCTATCCTCTTTAACATGGAAGAAATTGAGCCACAGAATGCTGAAATGACTATGACCCCCCACCTTTATATTCTTTCTTAACTCAACTGAGACAAATTCAAAGCTTTCTACAAGCAAAGATAATCTGACAATTTTTGTGTTTCCATAGAACCTAGAAGTTTGAGGTTAAACTAGGGGCACTATTTTGAAATGGGTTTTTTCAATGTTCAAAATCCAGCCATTGTAGTTGCTTTGCAAAATGCAGGTTGATTCTTGACCAACACTTCTTAGTTGCTAGGAAAAAAAAAAAAAAAAAAAAAAAAAAACAACAATTTTTTTTGCCTTTTTAGGTTATTCTGAATTATTTGGCACGAACATCACTCCTGTATATTCATTTCAATGTCCTAATCAATTCCAGGCCACCAGGCATCTGAGCAAATGCTTTCATGTGAACAATTCCCAGATGGGCTTCATGTAGTGTGACCAAGTTATCATGAAAAATGAGTTTCTCATGAAATTTACCCATAAGCTATACCCTTCATGGAGAGATTGTTAAAAGGGACTGTCCGATTTTCTTTGCCAATTATTTGTCTACTCATACCCTTCCGCACAGTAACTTTTATGAGGCTATAACATTTACAAGAGATACTAATCTTTTCATTGATGGGGCTTTGTTGTAGTAGACAACAAGATAGCAATGGTGAGCACCACTAAATAAAAATGTACTTTATTTCTTAAGTTCTCAAAAATATATACATTTTTAAAAATCTATACATTTATAAATATATAAATGTTATATATTTATAAAAAATCTACCTAGGATGCAGAAAGCCTAATTATTCCATTTGTTGTAGGCTAACTGTATTACAATTATTTTAAATACATTGAGATGTTTTGGCAGTTTGGGAATGTAAAGAAAATAGCAATAAGAACATTCAAAAAAACTTTGATAGTGAGAGAAAAAAGAAAAGGACATGAAGTATTAGAAATAATTTCTAGATAAATATATCTTATAGCAACTCTTTGTAATGGCAAAGAATTGGAAAAATGAGTAGATACACATCTATTGGGAAATAGCTGAATAAGTTATGGTATATGAAAGAAAGGGAAAGGGAATATGATTGTTCTATAAAAAAGGGGAACAAGCTGCTTTTAGAAAGGTCTGAAAAGATTTGCATGAATTGATGCTGAGCAAAACAAGCAAAACCAAAAATACATTGTTCACAGTAACCATGAGATTGTGCAATGATGAACTATAAATGACTTGGTTCTTCTCAGTGGTTCAGTAATTCAAGGCAATCTCAATAAACTTTGGGTGGAAAACATCATCTGCATATATAGAGAGAACTATGGACACTGAATGTAAAATGACACATGCTATATTCACTTTCACCCTTTTTTCTTCTGTTTTTTTCTCTCATAGTTTTTTCCCTTTGTTCCAGATTTTTCTCTCCCAACATGATTCATAAAGAGATGTGTTCTTAAAAATAAATGTACAGGTGTATCCAGAATATATAAAGCAGATAATAAACTAAAAATAATCTCTTTTAGGTCTAAATCTTTGGTCCTATGAAAATAGAGATCTTAAAGTAACCCTAGGAGACAACCAAGTAGTAGCTATTCTAGCCTCAATGTTTACGTATATCCATAAGAGAAAAACAAAGACTAAGGAGTATTTTTGATAGTTCATAAAGAATATTAGTTTTTAGTATGGCAGAAATTAGGCATTGGCCCACACAGCACCATATCCCAAGATAAAGTTGAAATGGGTTCATGATCTAGACAAAGAATGATATAAAAAAAGTAGAAGAACACTAGATAGTTTACCTCTCAGATCTGTGGAAGAGAAAGGAATTTGTGAACAAAGAAGTAGAGATTATTTTTTATCATAAAATAGATATTTTTTTATATTAAGTTTAAAAGTTTTTGTACAAACAAAATGAATGCAGACAAGTTTAGAAGGGAAGGAATAAATTGGGAAAATATTTTTACATTAAAAAAAAAATAAAAGAATATTAGTTTTGCACTGAAATGTACAAAGGCTTGTTTAGGCCCTCATTATCTATATGGCCTTGGGCAAGTCATTTAATCTCCCTGAACTATTTTGCAACTATTAAGTAAAGAGCTAAGTCTTATTTAATCTCTAAGGTTTCTCCCAGTTCTAAGGTGGTGGTCCTGAAGGAGGGGTGAGAAACTAAAGACTATGTCTTCAAAATGTGCCTATACTTGAAACAAATGTGCTCTGAAATTGAAACAAAGATTCTTACAAGGTGTTAAATCAGTGGAATTGATAAGACAATGGTTATCTCATTTAGGGTGGAGATTAATAGTTCTCTAGTTCAGTACACTTACTTAGTACTTAATATAGTTCTACAAGAGTGACACCTACAATGATGTAAATATAATAGCATATATAAGAGGCAATAAGGACTGGATGAGAGATATTCACTGCATCTCCCACCACTGTAGTGGCTGGCCTGTCCTTCTTCATTTCTCCACTGAAACCAAGGCCCATTTGAAGGGCCTCCAGAAAGCTAGTCTGGGTCTCAAGTAAGGAGACAGACTGTGAAGGAGATAATAAAGACATTTGGACTTTATCCCTGGCTTTTCTTGTGGTGATTACTCTTCTGAAAAGAAAGCTGGTCTAAAGGCCTCTAGAAAGCTAACCAGAACATTACAACTTTCTATCTACTTAAGTCACTTGGTGCTAACCATGTTTCTTCTTTCTCATATATATAACTATTTGACTGTAAAAATCATATCATGTTTGTTATAGTCTATACTATACCTTGTCAATTACAAATATTTCAGATTTTGAAGATCCTTGAATGTGCCATCTCTTATGTAATGGAGGAATCTGTTTCAAATCAAGAGAGTCATGATCTTTTAATATACCTGTCTCCTAAATATGTTACTCCTTAAAAGGAATAATTTAAAAGTGAGGAAATTCTGTACTATTCATAAATTAAATCTGTTTCCTATACATAGTCATCTTGAAAAAGTTTGGGACCTCTGTTGCTTATGATCTATTGTGGCTGAAACCTTGGGAAAGAGAATTGTCTTATGCCACATAATCCATTCCATACAATTCAATGGTAGTTAGCAATCATTATTAATTATTATTCTGCCAACTTTGATTTCACAAGAAAAATCCAAGGAAGATAATATAATGATATTTTATAAACAACTTGAATTCCTCAAAGATGTCCATTGATTGTCTGATTGGCTATATGGAATTCAATATATTGACTATTCTGACCATAGAAGATCATAGATCAAAGCCCTGGTATTTGGGCACATCTATAAAGGAGGAGAATATCTCTGAGTAAAACCTGGTTAGTTCCTTCCCACGTCCATCGAATTCCCATGACCCTGGCAAGTAGACTCAAGTGCATAATTTAATCAATCTTTAACAGGTGTGTTGAGGAAATTCCTCCATATCTTTTTAAATAAACGGAAAATAACATAATCCAAAGCTCATAATAACAAATGGTTCAGAGTTTCAATATTTAATACCATGCTCGTAGTTTATAGACAAAATTGTAGTCATAATTTTCACTGGTGGTGTTATAAATAAATGCTTATTTTATTTTATTTTTTCGAGATACAGAAATGGAATAGAGGTTTAAGTTGAGTCTTGAAGGAAGAAAATCAGGAAAGCTATTTTTGTTTGTTTGTTTTTGTTAGGATAGTTTCTTTTGGTTCATTTTAACCTTCTAAAGACTAATATCATGTGTATTTTAATGGTTTTAAATATATTCTTTCCATTCGGATTTGATTTTAAAATATTATTAATTTTGTTAAGCATTCAATGACAACTTTTCCTTAAACAATGTTATTTTTGTTCTATATTATCCAGGACATCAGGTGATAATAGTTCTATTCATTAGTTTCAGTGTGACCTCCAGGTTTAAGTTTAAAAGCTTCATTCTTTATTTTTCATTGGATTTTATCAGTAACCTTATATCTAATGAATTCAAATCACATTTTTATGTTGAAGAAAAATCCCTAAGAAGGAGCCATTTAATAAGTTTTTTTTGTGGTATTGATAGATTGATATACATATACATACAAGTATGTGTGAACATGTGTGTGTGTATATATATCTATCCACTCATCTATCTATATATAATTACTAAGGCATTCTAGTTTGATTCTCTTTTTAATTTGGAAGCCAAACAGTTCTGTTTAGAAGAGATAGTTCTAGTCTTAAAATTAGAAATAATGATAATAGAGTTAAACACTCTCTAAGAAAATACTTTTTTATATTTGGAGTTCCTGACATTTTATTAGCTGAATGTTTTCTATAGAGAGCAATTGTTCACATGGACATAAAATATACAACATTATCATTGTATTTTTAATTTATTTCTTAGATTTGCAATACATAAGTTACCCATAAGGGTGAGCTTGAATCAAAGGCTTTCAGATAATTAAAAAAAAAAACCAAAAAAAAACAATATATTTCAGGGAATGTGAGCCAGCTGATTCAATAATTAGTGATTTGAAAATAATTTACCTTTTATGCCTCTTTAACATTATCATATTACTTTTTTGCTCCTAAGCTGGAAAAAAAAATCTGTGTATGTGTGTGTGTGTGTGTGTGTGTGTGTGTGTGTGTGTGTGTGTGCGTGTGCGTATGTCTGTATGTTTAAAATAAAAGCTGTGAAGTTTTTGATATAAAATAGACATGTAAATTGTCTCATGTGATTTAATAAAAAACAATGCATGATATTTTCTGTTTGGATAATTGATCAAGCCTGGATCTGAGAGAAAACATGGTCTTGATAATAATTACACTATTTTCCTGCTTTTCTTTTGATATAATTCATGTTTTCATCATGTCAAATTTTTACAAAGCTATAGATAACTAGAATATTCTTATTTATAACTCAAGCACAATTTTTAAGTGTTTGAAATAACAATTATGGCTCTTATTCAGCTCTGATATTCTGAGAAAAGTGTTACCTCTGTGTGTTACTAGTTCTGTTGTTCATTATTACTAATTATCCATTTTATACAATTCTCATTTTATACAATTTGATTTTCTATTATGTTGGATTTCTTGCAACTATATATATATATATAAAGAGAACTTTTTGAAATATTTTCGAGAATGTTTTTTCCTCCTATTTCTTTACATTTTGGTCCACTAAAGGTTTTCATTCATTTTGAATTGTGCATGAGGTTTTGTCTGCTTATATTGTGTTCATTCTTTGATTTTCAATTTTCATTTAAGAAAATTTAAATTTTTTGACATTCCTTTTTGTCAATCCTTTATGCATATTTCATTATAATTGTTTTTATTTGGGGAATATTACATTTAAGTATTCTACTTCATATAACAGAACCCTATCATATAAACTTTTAAGTAAGGACTTATATTCATAATTTCTGCAAAGACTGCTGGAGAACACATTCATTCATGATGGTAATAGCAGATACCAAATCTTTTAGAATTGCTCTGTTGTTTAGGTATAATCATTCTACTCATCTTATTACTTTCATCCAACTTAAGGTTGGGATTTTTTGTGTTGTTTTGGTTTGTTTGTTGGGTCTATTTTTTAATTTTGGGAGGAATTCTACTCTTAGTATGTCAATATTAGAAATATCAATGCAATTTTAATAGTCCCTGAAAACTTCTTCATCTAACAAAAGGTCATGGATAAAATCATCATGATCATCACCACCACCACCATCACTGTACATGTATTAACATTAGTACTAATAGCATCTTTCATAATTGCAAATTATTGATTCCCAGTATGTTTCTGTGTGACTTGGAGCTCAGTTAACCACTGACAAAAAGCCATATGAGACCCTTGCCTATAATTGGTAAAATGCATTTCCAATTGTATTAGCATATAGTGCTATATATATATTGATAACCTTCCCTCCTTATTTTCATTTGAACATATCCCTTTATTTAAGATTCATCTCAGGCACAATCTTCTTTATTAGGCTTTTTTCTCCTCCTCCCCTTCAACTTCCAGTAGTGTCCTTCCCATACTATCTTTAAATTTAAATAATTTATATATAATAGTTATTATTAACTTTTTATTTTGTTTTATTCATTGTTCTATGTACTTGTTATCTCTTTCACTAGCAAGTAAAATCCTTGCAAGAAGACATTTTTATTCTTTATACTTGCATCTTCAATGGGTGTCAGTGCCAGACACAAAGGAGATATTTTATAGATTTGATTGTTAGATTGATGGACAGCTAGATGATGATGAGCCTGAAATCAAGAACTGAGTTCAAATCTGGCCTTGGACACTTACTACCTGTATTACAATGAACAAGTTATTTGACCTTGTTTCCCTCAATTTTCTTATCTATAAAATCAGATGAAGAAAAAAATTAGGACAACAAGATTCAGGATTTTTACCATATTAACCCAAAAAGGGATAACACAGAATTGGACATGATTAAAAGGAATGAACAAATCAGATTGATTCCATCACTCAATTTCACATATATTTATGATTTGACCACTTCTGGGGAAGGTATGCCAGGCACTGGGTTATTGTTTTTCTTTTTGTTTCTGTTTTTAAATCTTATTTTGTCTTCACAAAAATCCTGGGAGAGGGATGGTATTTTAAATTTTATGACAATATGGCAAACAATGGTGCTTTATTCATTTTATAGACAATGTCATCAGCATTGAAAAATTTGCTGGAAATTATTTATAGTTTTATGGTTTATTTTTTGACCCACTTATTCTGAATTCTATTTGGCTGATTTTGATTTTTTTAAATAATATTTTCATCAGGTAATTTTTGTACCTCTTTTCCATGACAATTTCCCCCTACAAAAAAAGTACTCACCCAATCTACATGCATTTATTAAGGGC
Source organism: Sminthopsis crassicaudata (assembly GCF_048593235.1). NCBI lineage: Eukaryota > Metazoa > Chordata > Mammalia > Dasyuromorphia > Dasyuridae > Sminthopsis > Sminthopsis crassicaudata. The sequence continues at coordinate 230,247,034 of NC_133622.1, read as the reverse complement.
TGATTTTGTACTTGGTAGTGAGAATACAAAGATAGGAAAAATTATTCTCATCTTCAATGAACTTATGTCCTTTTAAAAATTGTAAACATTTTTCTTCAGAATTTTGAATTTCAAATTCTCTCCCTCTCTCTTTTCCTCCTCTAACCAGTCCCTGAAAATATAAGCAATCAAATATAGGTTATACATGCAAATTTATGTAAAACATTTTGTGCAAGAAGACTTATGTGAAAACAAAAATGTGTGAGAAAGAAAATGACAAATAACTTGCTTCATTCTGTATTCAGTCAATGTTAGTTCTTTTACTGGAGGCAGATAGTATGCTTTATTATTCGTCCTTTGGGATTGTCTTGATCATTGTATTGGTGAGAATAGCTAAGTCATTCACAGTTCTTCTAGGAACAATATTTCTTTTACTGTGCACAACATTTTCCTGGTTCTGTTCACTTCACTATGCAATAGGCAATGTAAATCTTTCCAAGTTTTTTTTTTTTTTTTTTTTTTTTTTCTGAAATCATTCTGCTTGTCAATAATCCCATTAAAAATATCACAGCTTGTTTAGCCATTAACCAAATGATGTCTATCCCTTTGATTTTCAGTTCTTACTCATTGGAAAAAGAGCTGTTATAAATATTTTTGTACAAATTTATCCTTTACCCTATTTTTAGATATCTTTGGAGTATGGATTTGGCAGTAGTATTGCTGGATCAGAGTGTATATACTGTTTCAGACATCTCTGGGCTTAGCTCTAAATTGCTCTCCAGAATGGTTGAATCATTTTACCACTCCACCAATAGTGCATCAGTGTACTACTTTCCCCCAACCTTTCCAACATCCAATGTTTTTGTTATATTTGTTATATTCTCCTTGATAGATGTGAAGTGGTTCTTTAGAGTATAACCATTTATCAAAAGAGGAATGACCTGCATTTTTATATATTTGACTCAGTTCTCTATAATTTGAGTGGTGAGGTCTTTTAGCAGGGGTACTTAATGCAAATTTTCCCCATTTTTCTTCTTATAATTTTGATTGCATTGGTTTTGTGTGTGAAAAAAATCCATATTATATATAATCAAAAATATGTTTTACATTTTGTTTTGTTACATTTTGTAATGTTCTCTATGGTCCTACCTCCCACCTTCTCTCTCTCTCCCTATCTCCCTTCCTCCCTTTCCTTCTCCCTCTCCCTCTCCTTTCCTTCTTCTCTTTTTCTCCCTCTCTTCCTCCTCTCTCTGTTTCTTTCTTTCTCATTTTAGTACTTACATGATATTTTTAGTTTACAAAAGCATTTTACAAATGCATACAGATTTTCTTTTGTTCTATGCTGTGAACATTTTATTCTTTCCCCTCCTTTTCTCTCCCTCACCTCCATGAGAAGGCTGCAATTAAGTGTGGATCTATTAATTCCATTTACACTTTATCCAATTCTTGTAAATCAGCACCTTTTTATACACCTGATCCTACTCCCTTACTCTGTTACTTCTTTATAAATTTAGAAGACTTTTACACACACACACACACACACACACACACACACACACACACACATATATATGTATATATATATATATATATGTATATGTATGTATGTATGTATTCCTCTTTAACCCATTCCCAGTACCCCATTTGAGGATTCCATAACTACTAGTTCTCCTACACAATCTAATTCCTTTGTGTCAGTTTTTCCTCTCATATCTCATTTGTATAGAGTAGTTACTGTTTTTACCTTTTCCTGCATGGTATTGATTTTTAGAATCACATTATACTCATCTCTACCCCAGTCTTTCTTTTGAAGTATCGGATAACTAATAACAACTTTAGACATATGGTTTATATTTCAAACTATAAAATAGAAACAGTTTATACTTAGAAACTTGAAATTAGACTTTGACTTTTACCTTATATTTCACTTGGATCTTATATTTGATCTAGAGTCTTAGAATTTAGTTCTGATGTTCTTGTACATTTTTCTTGTAGAATCTCTTTTAGGTGGTAAATCAGTTGAATTTTTTTCTATTTCTACTTTTCCTTCCTACTCTAATACTTTCAGGCAATTTTATTTAATTATTTCTGATATTATTGTATCAAGAGTCTTTTATTTTTCTATTCTACCTTTCAAGTAGTCCAATCATTCTTTTATTCTCTTATTGATCTGGTCTCCAGGTCAATTCTTTTTTCTTATGGTTGTCTAACATTCTGTTCTATTTTTTTTTTTTATCTATTTTTTTTCTTTTTATTTATGGTTTCCTAACTTTGCTGGCTCCTTTTTAATTGATTAGCTGTGTTTCCATAATCTTGTTTTTCTTAGATTGTCTCTGCTTCGTTTTTCCTCAATTATGTTCATTTGATTTTTAAAGTCTTTTTTAAATTCTTCTATGAATTCTCTTTAAACATTTAATCATTTAGCATTAGTCTTTGAAGTTGAACTGGGGTTCAACTTCAGAGCAGAACATGGAAGCAAAAAAATGCCTTTTTTTTTTGCTTCCATGCTCTGCTCTGAAGTTGAACCGCAGTCTTCCCTATTCCCATAATAACTTTTTAATTATCCTTTTCAGGCTCGTTTTTTTGCTTTTTTGTTTTTTTATAGTTTATAGTAAATTGATGGTGTATAAACACTTCTAATCCTAGGGTATGGGAGATGGTTTCTCTGGCCACAGGTCCTTCTTTAGTTCACCTTCTGGACTAGAAACTGAAACTCTATTGTTTTCTAAGTGTTCCCAGATAGCCAGAATTGCTTCTTTCTGAACTGTTGCCATAATAGCTTTCTTTTGGATCTTCTTGATGCTTCAGAGAAACTAGCCTGAAGGTGTTTATATTTCATAAGGGACAGACCACAGTCCTGGGCTTTTTCTTTGAAGTTTCTCTGGTTGTGTTGGAGGATTATAGTTCTGCCCCAACTCTTGCTTGTTCTTTCACACACCCTTTAAAATTCACCCTGAAGCCCTATTTTTATCTTATCTGGGGGGGCGGGGAATGGAGAGCTTGGATTTTTTGATCTACTCTGCCATCTTGTACATAGTAGGTATTTAATAAATACTTATTGATTGGTTAATTGATTGGTAAACTGAAAATCCAAAGATCCTTATAAAGGAAAGCAAAATAGGGATATCTTAATTAGATTTCCTGTCTTATTAGTTTTGTCACCTGAAAAATAAGATGCTTATCTTATATCACATGAACTATAAGGTGCCTGCAGTAAAAGTCTGTGATTCAAAATCAAGTTTCTTCTTTTTTATTGCCTCATTTTAATGTAATACAAATTAGTATATTGCATATGCCTACTTCTTAAAGGTAGCAGACAGTTGAGAAAAGTCTATATAAATTATTCACCAACAGGTGATTTTATACTTCTCTGATATTACTGAGAAGAATAATGGAATAATAAGCTTGAGAATTTTTCATTGAGTGAAGACGATTCCATTTCTTTGAACATATAATAGTTTTGTGATCATGGCCATTTCCTAATAAAAATAAAATTGTACATTGTGCATGGATGACATTTCTGGATATCATTCTGGAATTCTCAAGAAATGTGAAATCCAAGGGTGAGGTCCAACTCAAGGAAGACTCATCATCATAATCACCACCACCATCAACAACAACAACATTAAATAAACAAAAAGAGGAGTTAATACTTCGTCATCATGATCATCATTTGCTTAGTAATTGGTTATAATTTTTCTTGATGATAGTGGTGATGACAGTAATAATGATAATATATTATTAGAATAAAATATGTGTCCTGAATGATATTACAATTTATCCATACTAGACCCATCACTATGCTACTTATCTTTCTGGACTCCAAGACAGCTGGCACATATTTTATTCACATATCTGATCATTTTACAAGTTACTATAAATCTCTTCCATTTGAATGTCCAGACAAATTTTATAGGGAATCTCAATATGCTATCTTTGGGTGATATTCACTGATTCCTTGCTTTTCTAATTGTAGGACTAGCTGTTCAGCAGAATCAATAATTCTGTAGTCATGTTGAACTGTGTGTTATTGGATTTTCTGAGTTATGCTTTGAAACAGCCCTGCATAGTACACTTGGCTATATACCAGAGGGAATAATTCCACATTGGCAGAATGGATGGATTAGAGACAGCTCAATTGCTCTTTTTTATCTTCTATTTGTCTAATCCCCTAATGAATCTCAGCATGTGATGGTTCAAGTGAATGACCCAGATTACTCAGTTTAAATTCTGGAAGGTCAGACCCAAGCCTTTTGATAAAATTAACCTAGATAGGTCAGAAACCATTATTTCACAAGTTCTTGTATGAGCGACTAACTATGCACATTGTCCTGTATTACACTGGAAAATGGCAAAGTGGAAAGGGTAGCCTTTTTTAACAGAAAAATAAACATGACACCTCATGTGAACCACAAATGACATAATTTTATAACCAAATGGGACTTCTTGTGACTTGTTTCTATTATTTCTCAGTTTCATAATTTTGTAGTAAACATTCCAAGGACATTACAACTTACACAGCATAGTATAATTGCAAAGAATCATACATTTAAAGTCAAAAGAGTAGAGTGTGATTTGATGCCCTGAAATTATTAATTTATGGAAATATGGCCAATACATTTAGTTCTCTGTATCTCAGGGTTTTTTAATTGTGAAATAAGGATAATAATTTTTTGCACTTCTTGATAAAATGTTCATGAAAAAAAAGCTTTATCTTTTATTTTTATAATAGTTCTAAATGAGAACTCATTCTTCACATGCTGAAATAATTAAAATAATCAATATCCAGGAAGGATTCTTATAGAGGATGATGGTCGTTGGGAGATCATTTAATATTCCACTTCTTCCCTTAAATTGCTACCTTAGCAAGTAATAATGGTCACCGGCTAAAGAGTCCTGGGACCAGTTAATTCTTTGTGGCTACCATGCCATACTGAATAATGAAAATTGTTATTTTAGTCACAGAAACCAACCAAAAATTTAGAACTGACCTCATGGAATTGGAGGATAATATATTTAGACTGAGAAGGAACTTTGACAAACAACCATAGCAGTTTCACGTAATTTTTACAGAAAGAGACCTTGATACATATGATTCAACATATATCTGATGAAGAACATCCTTTCTGTAACATACTTTGCAACAAATCTCTGATTTTTCCATGAAGACTTCCAATGGAGAATTCATTATTTCTCATGATATTCTATTTTATACTAGTCTGATACCATGATTTTATGATAGAAGAAATTGAAGACAAGAGAAAGTGAATTGTATCCAGGGAAAAAATAATGCTGATAAGAGTCAAATTGTGATTCTTGTTCCCTCTTCTACTTTTGTTCCCCTATCTTCATCCCATATCACAATTTCCCTGAGTTGTGATTTTTACTGTCTGGCAGTAACAAAACTCTTGAAGACTCTTGAAAAATAACCACAAAAATTAGTAATTATTTAGAATATACTGGAAGATCTAAAAGAATCATAACATCAGAAAGGAAAAAGAGAAAATCCTTATTATCCCTATAGATCTATAGCTATATCTTTATATTTATAGATGCAAATTTATAAACATCTTCTATGTATATTGATCTATATAAAATATATATATATAATTATACTATAAAATCTATATGCATATATAGATTTTAGATATTGATTTATGTATCATGTAGAAGATGTGAGGATCTGTATTTAGACAGGTATCTATTCATCTATACACACATACGTATATTTATAATCATATATGTGGTATATATATATGTGTGTGTGTGTGGTGTTATTGCTATTTCTTTCTTTTTTACATTGCTTTTCTTAGTGATTTCTCCCAACAATAGAATTATTCCTTGTAACCCCAAATTATAGTTAAGCATGGCAAATCAAAACATCTGCCATGTCTTCAAAGTAAGTACTTCATCCCCCACCTTTATTCTAGATGACTTCAGCCAAGAGGTAAGGCAGATGCTTTTTTATAAGCTCTTTAAAGTCATGATTGGTCATTGTAATGATATGTGTCCTCATGGCTTTCAATGTTGCTTTCTTTTACAGTACTATTGCTATTGTGTAAAAATTTCTCCGGGGAAAACTTCTTAACAATCTGAGCTGTCCAAAGTGGAATGGTCTGCTATAGAAGGTGATGGGTGCCCTCTCTTTGGAGATCCTTGGACTAAAACTGGATGGCTACTGCTTAGGTATGTTATATTTGGTGATTTCTTGGGATATATATTAAGCTAAATAGACTCTGGTCCATTTTAACTCTTAATTCTTGTGGATTCTGTATTTCTGTTTACTTTCCATGGGTTGGTAAAGATCTTTCCAGGGTTGTCTGGATGACTGTTGTTTCTAATGAAGTAATAACATTTAATGTAATTTATATGCCATGATTCTGTAACTATTCATCATTCAATAGGTACCCCTTTTCTTTGAAATCTTTATTATAATCATCCATTTTTCTGAAAGCAAAAAGATCTCTGCTTACATTTCAAAGGGTGCATTTTATCCCTGACTTACAGGAGGCCTTTGGGTCACTGCCCATTAAGACTGGGTGAAATTAGTCATTTAGAAAATCCTTTTGCTCTTCTGGTCAATGGAGCAATAAGAAAACCAACTGGGTTCCACTTAGGTAACCTGATTTGAAAAACAGGAATCATGGCTATTCCCAAACCTCTACATATATTAATCCCCATTGATCTCAAAATTTGCACAAAAATGCCAGCTCAGCACCCTTTGTTGGCATAGAGATTCCTAGAACACAGCAGCATACCCTGGTCATGTACCTTCCCTTGCTGTAATATTAGTGATTAACATTTTTACCATTAAGTGCCAGAGTTCAAGGACATAGAAGCTGCAGTGAACAATGGCTATGAATTTCAATCTGAAGTATTTATCCTGTGCCCTTGGAGAGACGACTTCATTTTTTTTCTCTGCTCTTAGCTGACACATGCTGGGCAGGGAAGCATGTGTGAATGAGAATGGGAGATTCTTACTCTCTCCTCTTAAGCTAAAAAATATTTCTTTTGTGCCTCTCTAACCCTAGACCTCCCATCTCCTATTAATGTTTATGTGAATCAACTTTTGTTTCCTGTTCCTTTCAATTCTCCCCGCCCCCCAAAAAAATATCCATCATCCCCCAGGTTTTGACAGAGCAGTTGTTGCTTTTCGATATGATTTATCCTTATTGGAGAGGGGGGGGGAGAAATATTATTAGCAGGTGAGAGAAAGTTAATGATACTAAGGCCCAACATAACACACACCACATTTATGCCTCCAAAGCAGAAAAAAAAAATAGCAAAAAAAAACAAAATCAGAAGCTGGAGGTTCAATAAATTCATTGACCCTAAATAGGTTCTATGGTACAAAAAAAAATCAAGTGCAGAAACAGAGTTTTGCTCATCTTTGAACAGAAGATTGCTTGATCAATGATCCTCTAAAAACTAGCCATTCTATTACCTGGAATTAATGGTCAGTTTCTCAGTTAATGTTCTGGGGCAAGACAGAGTCATCTGTGTTCTAACAACCAGTCATTAACTGAAGTAATGATGGGGGTTTTTAAGCATATTATATCTTCTATGACCATAACCGGCATTCTGCAATGGCAAGTTGACTCGTTTCTGGTTTTCTATTTGTTTGTTTGGAGAATGCAATCAGCTGAATGATCACTTTGGAAGAGTGATCATTTGTAGCTGATGATTTTCTGATTGACAATAAATGAAACATCATATTTCTAAGTATCTGAAAAGCAAGGGAGAAACTAATGGAGAAACAACTGTTGATCTCAGTCTGTAACAGGAAAAAAATTGCTCAACTCAGGAGTGGTGTATGGTTCTGTGAATTAAATTCTTCTCTTTGCCAGTCTCAGTTTATTTGAAGGAACTAGAAATGTTTAAACTAAGGAAGAGAGAACTTGGCAGTACTGTAGGGAGAAGAGTACATTTGTCTCTAAGTATTGGCAAGGCTATTATGTGCAAGACTATACCTGATCTCTTTGGCCCCATTGGTACAAACAGAAAATGGATGAGCAAATGGTGTGGAATTTGCAAAGAGGCAAACTTTGGCTGAATATTAGGGTGAAAACAACAGGCTGCTTCCAGAAATAAGAAGTGGAGTTGTTATGGTTAGTTTTTGAGGTCTTAAGGAAAAGACATACAAATAATTAAATCTTGAGCATGTTTCAATAAATATTTTTGTAATATCCTCCAGTTTGGTGAATACTAATGGTTTGTTAATACAATTCACAAAAGATCCATGGGTAGATTTTTTGGCGGGGGAAAATTTGAAAAAGTTCTTGAACTTGAACAAAGTATTTTCATAAATATTTAAATTAAATTAAATTTTTTTTCATTAGAAATTTAAAAAAAAAAAGCCTGATCAGGGGCCCATAGACTTCATCATACTTCCAAAGGAGTCTTTAACACACAGAGACATGCATACAGACACAGACACATACACACACATACACTCAGACATATACACATACACGTCCATCTCTCTCCCTTTCAAAAAAGTTAAGAATCCCTGAACGAGGTGTTTAGTAAGATGCTTTTCAAATATGAAATTCCATGATTTTGCTCTGAAGAAAGGGCTTTGCTTACAGAAGATGTGGTATAATAGATGAGTAATAGACATGGAGAAAGAAGAGCTTGTTCCCAATCGCCTTGACATTTATTAACTATAAAGTAACTTATAATCTCTGAGTCTCCATTTTTCTGCAAAACAAAAATTATCAGAACCATAGTTCTTTCTTACAAGGTGATGGTAAGTTTCTGAGGAAATAATGTTTGCATATATGATAATATATGAGATACTCTATGATAACATATAAGTAATAATTCAATATCACCTGTTAGTAAATGTGAGAATATTCTTGTGAGGAAAATTTTCAGTGGTATTGGTTTTCCTTTCCTTAAGTGTGCCACATTGGGTTTTATTCCCTAATATGAAATCCTGATTTTCTTCACCCATCTACTTTTCAAGCTATTTAGTATAGGGAATGATACAAAGCTTGTACTTACCCTGACTTCTTTATACTTTTCCTAGTATAAATTTTATTTTGCATAATAAAGAAGTGGAACTATAAGTAATTATCACCTTTCTCACACAAATAATCTCAGAAATTTAATATCTCCACACTTGTATTGGACAAAATTTGATATTTAACAGCTCTCATATACTTCAAGTTATTGTAATACTTTCTCTCTCCTCTCACTTCTTTTCCAAATGAAATATCCCTATTTCATAGAGTCAAACATTTAGGCTTGGAAGTGAAGTCAGACTTCATCTATTCCCCAGTTTCTTACATTGTGGTTTGGCCTATAACAGGCTTGGGTTTTCTCAGTGGTTCAGTGATCCAAAGCATCCCAATAGATTTTGGACAGAAAATGCTATCTGCATTCAGAAAAAGGACTAAGGAAACTGAATGTAAATTGACACATGCTATGTTCACTTGTTTTGTCAGTTTTTCTTTTTTTTTAATCTCTCCAATAGTTTTTTCTCTTTTGCTCTGATTTTTCTCTCCAAGTGATTCATAAAGCATTGTATATTAAAGGTAATTTATTTAGCTACACTAAAAAATGTTTAAAAAATGTGGTTTGACACTCTTTATCAGGTCTTGTAACTTCTCAGTAAGTGTTTGATTTTCATAGATAATGTTATATTCCTATATACTGGGGTCACATAAAAATTTCTTGGGCAAAAAAGGTGTCACAAATGAAAAAAAAATTAAGAAGCCATAACTATTCCCCACAAAATACACACATCTCATTTTGAGGATGAGAAATTAATTTGACTTGTACAGCATCAGAAGGAGTAAACATTTGAGACCAGATTTGAACTAAGGTCATCTGATTCTACAATTAGTCTTCTTTTCCCTGCATTACATCGCTTCCCAGATAGTCCCTTCAATAACTTCTTAGATGGAATGTGTTAAAGTCCTTTCATTATTCTGTCGCCTTCTTGGTATCACTTACTGTTCTCCCTTACTAGAATTCTTCAGTCAGAATATAGATAGTCAATGACTTAATGGAGACTTGGGAGAGATATTCTTATATATGTATTCGTTGGTTGGACTACATGATTTCTGAGTTCTCTGAGAACTCAGAGTCTTTCTTCTCTGATTCATTTTAATTCATATTTTTTATTGTTCTATGACATCTAGGCTATTGCTATTGTATAATCGGCAACTTGCTTCCCACTTGCATCTTTGCCTCTCTTCCCACCCATCTAAAATACTATCAATTAATATTCTTAATGCAGAGCTTGCATGGTCTCACTTCTCTGCACAAAAGCCTTTAATCTCTCCCCATAGCTTAAAAAGGAAAATAACAAACTTCTCCATTTTGGCATGCATAGTTTTTAGCAAATCATTTATGTGGACTGACTTATCTTTCCTTCATTACCTCCCCCTGTTCTTTGATTTGCTGCATATACTTCAGTCAAATTAGATTACCAAGGCTTTCCTGAACACACACTGAGGTTTTTTATTTGTTTGTTTGTTTGTTTTTTGTTTTTGTTTTTATTTGTTTGTTTGTTTGTTTGTTTGTTTTACCTTAGTTCCTTGGTTTAAACCATTTTCTCCCTAGAATGTCCTTCATTTACACCCCTAAAGTCAACCAGGCTGTTGAGGACTTAAACAAATGTCTTCTCTACCATGAGGCCTTCTATGAACCCACTCAGTAGCCAGGCTGAATAAATTGCGTTTGCTATATATTTGCTAAGGGCCAATGATAGGAAAAGATTTTTCTGAGTATTAAGGAATCAAAGCTAAAATGATTACATGTCCTAGTTTCATTGAGAAAGTCATAGTGACTAGGACTAGGAAAATAATTTGATCACTCTTTTAAATTGACCTGCTTAGAATAGATCTTTAGAATATGGTTACATATTAGGAATCATAATTTTCAGACTGATTTTTTACAAAGTAGAATGCTGTTATATTGGGGGAAACAGAATGGTAAAGTACTTCATGGTTTTGTTATATGAAGCTTAATCAAGGCAATTGGTGATGATTAGCCTAGAGAAGGAAGGGAATCCTTGGAAGGTGGACTATGAGAGATGTATTTTGGTATTTGTGGGATTCTTATATGGAAGAACTCCAAAGAGAAGATAAGAATTATTCTGCTTATTCCCAGGCAACATAAATAGAAGCAATGGGGGCAAACTTGAGAGGGAAAATTAAGGCTTAATATCAGGGAAAATTACATAAGTAGCTTGCTAAAAGGCAGAACTCTCCAAAAGCAGATCAGGTTGTTTCCTGAAGTGGTGGATTTCTCTTTGCTGAAGATCTTTATGAAAACTGGGATGATCATTTGTTTGTGGATATTGCTTGAGGGGTTCAGTGCTTGGTGTAGGTTGCATTAGATGACCTCTAAGGTCTCTTCCCACTTGAGATTCTATGATTCTATGAATTTATTAGTAAACCTCATAATCTTGGTTGCTGGCTTAGATCCTAGAATGCAACTGGTCGCCATGGAAAAGCATGAAGCCAACTGACCCATAAGGGAATTGAACACACACCATGGATCTCATTAACACAACATTTGTAACCAACTGAGCCAGAAGCTGTGAAAAGACCATGAAGAAAACACATTTTCACGAGACAGAAGATGATGGAGGTTCAGAGCATGACAAGCTCAGTAAGTGGGGCCACAGAGGTTGCTGCCTCTATGCAAATTGATTATGTTCAGCACTTAGGAAAATTGCTTTCCATCTATCATCTGCTTGAGAAATAATCTCAAGTGAGTCACACAGATTTGAAATTTTTTCAAAAGCTTATGAAAAAGCTGCACAAGTGACTGTCAAACTAAAGACAAGACTTTACCATTTAGCTATTTATTGAAAGCAGGGGTATGGCTGGAATGGAAAAATGGAAATAGTGACTAGAAGGGTTAAAATAATAGCTGAAATTAAGATGGTATTTTCAGGACTTAGGTGAATTTTGAGTTTGGAATATGAGATTTTAAGCTAGTGCTTAAGAGATCACGTAATCTTCTTCCTTCCCTCTTCCTTAACAATCTTTTCCATATAAGGAAATTGATGCTCAAAAAGTTTAATCAATTTCCCAAAACACATATCTAGTAAATAGCTGAGTCAGGATTTGAGTCCTGGTTTTCTGATTTCAGAGTAATTTTTCCAGTCTAATGGCAGATCATTTTGTTTGTTTGTCTGCTTGACCTTCACAACAATCCTGACAAGAAACTAGTTAATACAGATTTTGGTTTTTAAACTGAGGATCTAAGCTTCATGATTTTTCTATGCTTAGAAATCTAAGTAATGACAAAGAGAGATTCTGCAACTTGGTCTCTCTGACTGCTCAATCCATTATTTGTTCCAGCATTATACATTACCTGATATCTTTCTTGAATCAGTATTTTCCAAAACAAAATAGACAAATAAATAGGTGACTATAAAATTATTTTCCCCCAAACAGTCTCCAAAATAATCTCTGCTCATATTGACAGTCTGATCTTTGGCATAAATCTTCTTACTTCTCTCTTAGTCATATCATAAACCCCCATGAGTTCAATTACCGTGTTTAAACAGATGGCAACCAAATCCATCCAGCCAAAGCAAATCTCTCTCCTGAGTTCCAGTCTTGCATCACCAACTGCCTTCGGTTCATCCATTTTCACCTGAAGGTCCCATGCACATCTCAACCTCAATTCTTCCAAAACAGAAAACATTTTTCTGACTATTTAACAAAATTGCCTCTCCTCCGAGTTCCCTTTCTCTACTTAGGTCTACACTCTCTATCTTAGAGCTAGGTTTATATTCACTGTCAACTTCAACTCTTCCTTTTCACTTTATATTCAATACAAATCTGATGTCATATCTTTTTAATCACATCTTCAAGATATGTCTTGCAAGCATTGCACTTTCTCCACTTAAATGAGCACCATCATATTGTATGCCCCTTCATCTCTCACCTGCACTATTGTAACAAATTCCTATATTGTCCCCTTGCTATGAGTATCTTCCCCCTCCACAACAATTCAATACTGTTTCCCAAATGATCTCCCAGACACATTATAGCCAAATTCCCAGATCAAGGAGAAAATACTACAAGCAGCCAGAAAGAAACAATTCAAGTATCATTGAACCATAGTCAGGATAGCACAAGATTTAGCAACTTCTCCATTAAAAGAGTAGAGTGATTGGAATATGATATTCTGGAGGGCAAAGGAGCAAGAGTTACAGAAAATAATTACTTACCCATTAAAACTAATTATAATCCTTCAGGAGAAAAGACTTCTTAATGAAAAGAACTGAGCTGAATATAAAATGTGACTTACAAATACAAGACTATAGAGAAGCATAAAAACGTAAACAGGAAAAGGAAATCATACAGAACTTAATGAGGGTGGACTTTTCATATTACTACTTTGGGAAATGGTATTTGTAACTACTAAGAGTTTTCTCATTATTAAGACAATGAGAGGGAAATGTGTGTGTGTGTGTGTGTGTGTGTGTGTGTGTGTGTGTGTGAGAGAGAGAGAGAGAGAGAGAGAGAGAGAGAGAGAGAGAGAGAGAGAGAGAAGGTGAAATTATTAGGTGAGAAAAGAATGTACTGAAAAAGTTGGGAAAAGGAGCAGTAAAAGGAGTAAATCATCTCACATAAGAAGCAATAAAAATGTTTACACTGGAAAGGGGAGAGGGGAAAGGTAAGGTGGATTGAGTGAATGCTACTTTCATCAGAATTAGCTCAAAGATGGAGTAATGCACCAACTCAATTGGGTAGAGAAGTCTATATTACCCTATAGCAAAATAGGATGGAAAGGGGATAAAAGAAAGGGGAGGGTAAAAGGAGGGAATGTAGATTTGGGGAGAGATATGCTTAATATGCTGAATCATAAACAAAACATTTTTGAGGAACTCAAGGTCAGAAGAGAGAGAATAGAATAAGCAACGTGGAGGGAATACATTTAGCAAGAGTAATTGTGGGGGAAAATGAAGCAAGTTCTCTGATAAAGACATAATTTGTTAGACATACAGAGACATGAGCCAAATTAATAAAAATAAGAGTCATTCCCCAATTCATAAGTGATCAAAATATAATAACAGTTTTCAGATGAAGTAATTTTAGCTATCTGTAGCCATATTAAAAATATTCTTCTTCACTATTGATTGGAGATATGGGAATGAAAATTATTCTGAATACCAGGACATATGCATTCTATTTATTAATAGGATAAAAAAGGAAAATGACAAATAGTGAAGAGGATGTGGGAAAAATGACAATTTTGTCCTTATATGCTAAATACCTAATAATATTGAGATTAGAAGGCATTTCATGAATGGATGTTGAATTTCATTTTATTTCATTTCCTTTATTATTATTATTATTATTTTGTATTTTATTTTAATTAGGTGAGAGACTGTGAATAGCAAAAGTCTTATATTCAAAAGTCTTTCAGTAGTATTATTTCAGGGAGCAAAAGTAAATAACTGGGATTGGGGGAGACTTTAGATAAAGTTGATTGACAAAAGAATATTTTTAAAGTATCACATATACTTTTGGAAACATGCTAATTAAGTCAAAATTTGAGATATTAATAATGGACCCTTTGGATTCCTTTAAAAATCACTTTCATCTTCTGTTCTCTTCTAGAAATTAAACAGCTTAAATTCAGAAATTATGCCTACTATTTTTTCCCTCTTTTGGTGCCCAGGATACTGGAAGTATTCAATGAAATGTTAGAGATTGATTGACTTGACTAACTTCAATAAAACAAACTTCTCTGGTGTTGTATCAACTCTATTATAGGATTTTTTTCTCTTTCTTGAGTGATGTTGATGTTATTAACAACACTGAAAATTGATCCTTGAATCATGAATCATTGAATTATACTGGCATGTATAAAGGAAAATATATTGAACTGAGATGAAAAGAAAAAAGAAATAGAGGAAGGAAGAGGAAAAGAGTTAATATGGTAGAGTTTCATCAAGAATTACTTCCAGTGCTAGCCTTGATTTGGGGATCTGGGCTTTGAACAAACTAAATGCCTATTGTGATGAGGAGTATGAGAATGATGATGGGCCATCTTGACTGATATATAAAGTTCTGAATTCCAAATCAAGGCCAGCTGTGTACAAATAGGAATTCTAAAATTACTGGCAATTCAATTAAACTTTCAGTGTTGTTAGTAGCATTAACCCATAAGAAGTGGGAGTCTAGTTTGGAAAAACTGGAATCAGTGTGCAAGTTAATCAGCATCCTTTTTATGTTCCAGAAACTAAGTTAAGGGTTCACAATATGATACAAATAAAGCAAAAAAACAGTCCCTATCCTAAAAGAACATAAATTCTAATGGGGTAGAAAGTAACAATGGGAGAGGTAACAAGCAAGCCAGTGTGCATATACAGTGAAAATGGGAGATAATCTCAGAAAGAAAAAAAAATTACAATCAAAAGTAAAAATTACTTATTTCTCTAAATCCTTTCCCCAACATTATAAATTGCAGAACAGATTGCTTCTTAGTACAATTATAAGCTGCTGTCCAAATATATATTTGGCCCATCCCTATGATTCTATTGGTCTGTATTTACATATGAAAAATCCCTTCTTCACTTCAGGTCAGTAGCTCATCTCTGTTACCATCCCTGTTCTTTAACACCCCAGTTACTCCTCTAAAATGCTTGTGTGTTTTCACACAAATAATGGGGTGATTAAAATAACTTCAAATCTAGGTCTTCTTAACTTTGGACACAGAATTCATTTTATCTTCCCTGCCATGAGTCTTTTATATAATATAATATATGTTTTCATAATAATTCATTTCTATCATATTTTAAGGTTTATAGGGCACTTTAAATCACTTCAAACTATTCTAGGGCATTTGGAATACATTGTAACCTCTCTTCTCCTATCTCAGCATAGTCTACTATGTTTTGTTATGTTTTGTTATGTTATATTAACTACGACATAATATAATATAATATACAATAATGTAATATAACCATGTAACATATCATGTAAAAACATAAAATGCTTTTTACAGTAACAATTGTATTCTGATATTCAGATAAACAGAAATGGAAATATAAACATAGAAAAGAAAACAGAAAAGTAAATAATAATAATAAAAGCTAAGATTTATATAGTACCTATTATTTCCAATGTTGTTTTAAATGCTTTACCATTTGAGACTCACAAACCCTGTGAGGTAGGTATTATTATTATTACCCCTATTTTATAGATAAGGAAATTGAGGCACAGATTAAAGGATTTGCTCCTAGTCACAGTGAATGAATATCTGTGAGCAGATTTTAATGCATACATTCCTGAAAGATTGGATATTCTACCCATTGCTTCAATGAGCTGCCCCTTAAAATATTTAGAATATTTTCTCTAGACAAAATCTGTAATATCTAATACATATCTAATATATATAATATATAATACATATATAATATAATATATACATATATAATGTCAATACATACATATATAAACAGATATGTATTATTGGTACATACATACATACATATGAGAAATATGGACACAGAGACAAACACACACAGATGTATATTCTAAAAGAAGAAATTTCTACTCCATATAGACTTAGCAAATCACTTTTGTATTAAAGTTGTTTTTTTTCTAAATAAGAAAGCAGTTTGAACTATCTTTTTTGTATATATACATATACATATATATTTGTATATATATATGTTGCACGCACACAAAGACACACACACACACACACACACACACACACACACACACACACAGAAAGCTACAGAGTGAATGATCAGGTCTTGTACTGAGCCAATTGGTAGACGAGGAGCTGTCTCAAAAGGAAGTCTTTTCCATCAGATAGTTCCCTCCATTGGAAGTATATATTAGAGCTTGAAGTAATAAAGGTTGTCTTCCAGCAACCTCCTACATTTTCCCCTAGCATGTGCTTTTTGATGTTAAGTGTCACTAGCAAAATGGATGATTATAGTCCCTGTCTAGTATTATAATAGTACCATTAGGCTCTTAAAGCCTGGCAATGATGATCCCTGCTCTGCTGTGATTCTTGGCAGCTAAATACTCGTTAGGTGTTGGCACTATTTCAGATATCCCCCTTAAAAGTGGCTGCTCTCCTGCCTTTTGTTGACTATGATGTCAAACTACTTGAAGAAATTCACCTCCTTTTCTTTTAACTTCCTGTCCTTTTCTTTCTGAGGATCAGCCAGTTTGAACTTAAGGGAATCTGTAAACTCTTGTGGCTTTTTGTTTTGTTTTGGTTTGGTTTATTCATTTCACTGATTAGAGTTTTCTGTGACCCCTAAACATCTGTTGAAGGTACAGAGTCACTTGGTCTTTATCCAAAGAAATATTTTTTAGCATCTGCTAGTTTTAGAGAAGTAGCTTTTCTTACTTAAAAAAACAAAACAAAACAAAACTATGTTTATTCATTCATTCATAGGAACTGCATTTGGGATAAGCAGACATTTTTGTGATTCCTGAATTAACATTAGCCTCCAGTGGATTCTTTCTGATAGCAAAAAAGTCTTCCAAATGATCATTGACAGGTGGTGATTTGTCACTGCTATTAGAGTTGTTTTCCCAAAAGAAATTGCACCCTTTCTCATTTATACATATCCCCCAAACCTTTTTTTTATTGGTCAACAAGGAAAGAAGACCTGATTTATAATGCGACTTATTTCTGGTTAAGGGCATCCAGATGTATTTGTTTCACAAAATTTTCTCTTCTTAGAACTAAGGATAATGCCTGATAGCTAGATGGTCTTGTGGATACAGTGCTGGACTTGGAAATACAAAGAATGAGTTTGAATCCTACTTCAGACACTTATAAGTTGTGTAAACACAGACAATTCACTTATACTCTCTGAGCCTCAATATCTTCATCAATTAAATGGAGAATATAATAGTACCTAATTTTATGATTATTGTGAAGATGAACTGAGATATGCTACATAAAAGTGATTTGTAAATCTAAAAATGCTATATAAATTCTAGTTATTATTATTGGTTTTTTTATTAGTTTGTTGGCTTAATGACCAAACATCTAATTCATATTGTATAAATGAAAAAAAAAACTTATAATAATTCTATAATACTTTAAGGGTTTTGTTACTTTTTTTGTGAGAAAATTGGGGTTAAGTGACTCATCCAGGGTTATACAGCTAGAATGTATTAGGTATCTGAAACTGGATTTGAACTCAGGTCTTCCTGACTCCAGGACCAGTGCTCTGTCAACTGGGTCATCTAACAACCCCTGTTTTAAGGTTTTTGAACCCACTTTTGCTTAACTGTTTCTAGACAGTCAGTGAACCATTTTGGATAGAGTGCTAGATTTGGAATCAAGAAAATCAAAGATTAGTTGTTTGATCTTAATTGAATCATTTTACCATAATGATCATCAGTTTCTCCATCTGTGAAATGAATATAATGAACCATATATTATCTACCTTACATGATTGCAATGGAGATCACATTGGAAGACTCTAAAGTACAAGTCAGTCAATAAGCATTTATTAAGTATTTCGTTATTAATAGGAGTGTATGGGATATTCAGGGAGGACCAAAACCTCTGATGTGATGTCTTCCTAAGCCCTTTTCAAGACTCTTCGTCCACCTTTGATAGCCATCTGTTCCCAACTGTTGTCTATGCCCATAAGAAGTTATAGCTTGTTCTATGAGGACAATCTGATAAAACATCTCAGATTAAAGAAGCATGAAGATAAGCAAAAGGATATAAACTCAGTGGGAACTTATAGGAAAGGGGGATATCTACCCAAAGCATGTGAAGACACCTTTTCAAAATGGCCATGAAAGTGGCTGAAGTAGATGATATGGAGAGCTTGGTCAGGCTTCAAGTACATAAAGTTCATCCATTGCATCCTGGGCCATCACCAGTCATCCTGACATTTATCTTGCCACTGGAGCTCCATGAATCTGGAAGAGAAGTGAGACTGAGAACTCTGTGAAAATCTAGCTCTCTTAAATCCAAGTCACTAGTGAATTAAGACATCACCTCATGATCTCATTGATCCTCTTCAAAAATGAAATATGGGAAAGCAGTTCTTTATAAGTAGACCATTCCTTTCCAGGCTCTCCTGCTGGTTCATCTCCACATGTTTTTCCCTCTGCTCTCTGGAAGGTCCCTCCATTTCTGGACAATTCATGCTAAAAGTACCCTCTGTACCCTTCTTCATAGGTCACTCGCTGAAGGCCATTGTGAGGTGGAGATATATGTCAATTATGTATTCATTCCTATCCAGGTGGAAATGCTGACTTTTCTTTACAAGGCTTTCTCTGTCATGATCCATTATGCTTTAGAGCCTCTACTCTCCCTTTTAGCTTCCTTTTGTATTTGATCTCCTTGCATTAGTACTTAAACTTCTTGAGAGCAGGGATGTCTTTCCATTTACATTTCTATTCACAGTGATAGTACTTAATAAGCATATAATAAATATTTGTTGTCTTGTTGAATTGACTTGTCTTATGTACTAAGTGCTGGCATTATGTTAAGTGCTAGAGATAGAAAAAACAGTTCAACAAACAAAAAGAAGGATTCTTGCCCTGAGACATTGCATATTTTATTGAGACTACAACATGCAAATAACTGTGTGTATATAATAAACATATATAGAATTAATTAGAAGTAAATGTTGGTTATTATAGCAATATTATTATGATAATTGTTCTTGTAGTGGTTAATTAATCAATGAACATTTATTAAGTACCTATTGAGTGCCAGGGACTGGGTTGAATCCTGGGGATTAAAATAAAAGAAGACAAAAGGAACTGCTTTTACCTTCAAAGAGCTTACAATCTAATGAGAGAGACAGTCTAGGAAGGAAAAATTCTAATGCAAGTAATACACACACACACATACACACACACACAAACACTCAAAGCAAGCTATATATAGGATAAAACTGAAAATAATTAAAAGAGGGAAAGTAATTAAAAGAGTTTACAATCTAATGAGAGCTACAATCTAAGGAGGGAAATTTCTAATGCAAGGAATACACATACACACACACACATATATACTCAAAGCAAGTTATATACAGAAAAAAACTGAAAATAGTTAAAAGAGGGAAAACAATAGAATTAAGAGGGATTGAGAGGCAACTAAGTGGCACAGTGGATAGAGAACCAGCTCTGAAGTCAGAGGACCTGAGTTCAAATCTGGTCTCAGACACTTGACATTTCCTAGCTGTGTGACCCTGGGCAAGTCACTTGATCCCAATTGCCTCAGCGTGAAAAAGAGAGAGAGAGAGAGAGAGAGAGAGAGAGAGAGAGAGAGAGAGAGAGAGAGAGAGAGAGAGAGAGAGAGAGAGAGAGAGAGAAGAGACAGACAGAAAGAGAGAGAGACAGAAAGAGAGAGAGAAAAAGAGGGGAAACAGAGACAGATACAGAGAGAGAGGAGAGAGAGAGGAGAGAGAGAGAGAGAGAGAGAGAGAGAGAGAGAGAGAGAGAGAGAGAGAGAGAGAGAGAGAGAGAGAAATAAGTATTCATTATATAAGGTGGGATTTTAGGTGTGATATTTAAAGGGAGTCAAGTGGTCTTTTTAGTAGAGAAGGAAGGGTATTCCAGGCATGAGAAAGTCACACAAGATGGTATTATATCATAGGTAGCATTGAACATTACTACCACTTTTAAAGGTCGGGAAACTAGATGGGCAGGTAATTTAAGCAGCAGCTAATAAGATAATAGCTCTATTATTTGAAACTCTGTAGCCTGACTACACATTATCCCCACATTAATATGTTTTTTTAAAAACCCTTTTTTCATGTTTACATCATACTTGTATAATGCTTCTATGATGTATTGGAAATCTTTGAAAGGTTATTTTATAGGAGAAATCTGCCAATCCGTTAAGATGCTATTTATAGTTAATGAGGGGAAGGAAACTGCAGGGGAATCCCTTAGGTTTTGTGGAATCTATCTCCTTCACTCTCTCCTCATTAGTCACTTAATGAAATTAACCATCCATACACACACCTTGCAGCATCTCCTCTGGGACAATGGCTGGTCAGATTTGTTTTATGCCCTGGGCTGTCTTTAAGATCAAAATGGGTTGTGCAGCATTTATTCTTCCTATTTAGCAGAACCAAGTACAGTGTGTATTTCAATATGGTGTCTTATAATGACCCAAAGTGACACACACCTGAGCTGTTTTAAGTATGTGGCAATAATGAAATCCTATGAAGATAGCATTGAAACTCAGTCATCCTCAGCCTTCTAGCCTCTCAATATTAGTATTATTTTGGATTTTATCTACAGTGCTTCCATCAAGCAAGTGATTCATAGATTGTTAGAGTTGGAAGGGACATTAGAAATCAGCTAGTCTAATCCCTTCATTTTACATATAAAAATGCTGAGACCCAAAAAGATTATTAAATCAATTACTCAAGGTCAAAAAGCTGATTCATAAAAGAGCAGTCATATCCCTAGCCAATCTCTCTTCTATTAACTCTTAAGATTCCTATTCAGTCACCTGGAATGATAATTTGCATGTAGTCCAAAAACAATTTTAATATTATAGTTTCTCTTTTGTTTTCTCCTCAATGATGATAAGCAATCTAAATAATCAATCCAAATGGTTCTTTCCTTTAGAACCATCATCCATAATCTCTTTTTTCCTGCCCTTATGTGGTCATATAATGTAATGATGACCACTCAAAGACCTGTGTGTCTCCAAATATTATATGGTTGAACATGCTATTCCCACTGCTGAAAATACAGTGATGAGATCTGCTGCTAGCATTTACTGGGGTTCCATTATCTTACTGTCTGGCAGCTTCTGTTGGAGTTAGGGAAGTACCATGGAAAGAAAAATGATTGTCATCAAAGGACCTGGATTCAAATACCACCTCTGTCTCCAGAGTCAATGCTCTTTGCTTTGTACCATGTTGCCCCTTAAAGGAGGTGTCAGCATGTGGCATAAATAGTGTCTCATGTGTGCTAGCTCATGTAACAGCCGATCTATTGACTGTTCTTCTTGTCAGTGAGAAATATGCTAGCACCTGTGGTTTCCTGCAAATTGAAATCTATTCTCTCTATGTTCTATGACTATATAAAACAGCAAAGGATCCCTCTTTTTCAAACTCAGTAACTATAATCTTAAGAT
>NC_133622.1:229809975-229842475 GCF_048593235.1 Sminthopsis crassicaudata | reverse complement strand
CACATGACATTTGAATTCAGGTCCTCTGATTCCAAGAGCAATGGTTCCCTTCTTTTGAGAATTACTTCCCCAAACCACTTTGAAGGTAGCGAATAGAAGAGCTAGGTTTGTGTTTGGAATATTTTAAAATAATGAATGGAATGACAAGAATTCATTACCTGCAGATATCCTGCCTTTCCCTCCCTCTGAGGGATTTCAGACCTAACCATGAGTGATTATTTCGATATTTTCCCCTGGTCTGTTGGTTCTCATCCAGGACTTCTAAAGCAAATTATTTTTGGCTGTGGTCAGAAGTGCTGCTGTTCTAAGCATCCTGGAGTCTGAAATGTTTCATTTATTTATTTAACAGGGTCATGGCTCTGACCATTTATCATATCAACAGGCTTGAGTGCCATTTGAGGGGTGACCACCCTTAGAGATTTAAATGAATGCAAGACTGAATTGTTTCTGATTTCTAAGATGAGGCATTACATTATAGTAGAATAAGAAATAGGATAAGAATCAAGCAATATAACTGCTAGTAATTATTGGGGCTCTATGCCATTCACTTTCTCACTCTGAGCTTCAGTTTTCTGTTATTCATAAGGAAGGTGTTAGACAAGATAATCTCTAACTTTTCTTTCACACTCAGGTTTTTGATCCTAGATGCGAGCCACTTTATCTGTGCCTTAGTTTGGTCTAGTTTAGTTTCCTCCACTTATAAAATTATAAAACACAAAACATAATCAAGAAAATGTGGGTTCAGATTTCATCTCAGATATTTACTAGCTGTGGGATCCTTAACTACCTCTTTGAGTCTCAGTTTACTCATGGGTAAAATTGGACACAAACTCTAACGACTCTTCTAGTTTTCAGTCCCTGATCCTATATAACCATAGACAAGACCAGTCACTTTTCTAGGCCTCTATTTTTTCCTATGTAAGAGAAAGGTGTTCAATTCAATTATCTCTCTGATGCTCTCAGTTGTGACAGTTAATTGTTTTCCCCATCTTTGTACCAGACTTGATAATGTTATGAAAACGTTGTGTTCCTCTCTGTGTCACGTCAGTTTAATCCCCTATTTATCCATTCAACTCATTTCAGCAGAAGTAATTTCACACTTTTAAGTATTAGCTTAGCTTCTGAATAATTTGGTGATAGATGCAAGTATTTGGGATAGATGCAATTTCCATGGAATATCTCAAGCGAGAAAGATGTACTGTTCAAAGTAGGCTATTCTTTTATTTTGCACTGATGTGTCTAGAAATGACAGAAAGTGAGTTTCAAGTTTTAGAAGATCACTTCCCAATATTGCTTTGTCAACTCTATTTTATAAAAGTTTCTGGTTCCAGACTGAAAAAATTTACTTGAACTGATGTGGAATGAAGCAAACAGAACCAAGGAAACATTGTACACAGCATTGAAAAAAAATTTGGCTAATTGACTATGGTAAATTGGCTCTGTTTAGAAATCTAATCCAAGATCTAAATCACTTCCAATAAATTTTGGATAGAAAATATCATCTGCAAACAGAGAGACAACTATTAAGCCTGAATGCAGATTGAAGCATATTTTCACCATTTTTTCCTCTTACTTCTTCCAATATGGCTCAAATGGAAAAAAAAAATGTTAAAAAAATGAATGTACATGTCTAATTTAAAATAAATAAATGCACACACACAAAACCAAGTTATCAGGTTCCACCAATATGGGTAACCCCTCCATTGATTGCAACCCATCTGTGCCTTATTATGTGTTTTTAGGGAATGAGTTGAGAATCACAGAACCTAAGTGATTTGCTAAGGTCATAGAACTAGTAAATATAAGTTGCAGTATTAGAACTCAGATCTTACTGACTTCCAGCCCAGAACTGTAGCCATTATATCATATTATTTCTACTAATTAAAAGTGATGGACTATGTTCTGTGGTAGAAATAACCCTAGGTTTGTAGTTAGAAGACCCAAGTTCTAGTACTTCCTCTGCTACTTACCTAGATTGTGGAGATGAGTCATTTAAATTTCTGAGCTGGAAAATGAGATGATTGTTCTATGTGGTTTCTGAAGTGCTTCCCATTTTAAGGACAATTTTATGATATCATGGACTCTGAGACATCTTTCAGTTCAATTTTTGATTCAGTTAAAAATAAATAGGGAAAGAAAAAAAAAATTTGGTTCTAAGGGAAAGACTAAATTTTTGGTTCTATAGATCGCAACCCTTCTTTAGATTAATATTCTTCAAGAATTGTTGAGACTATACAGTTTTTTCCCTTTATTACCAACATGCTACTTTAACTATCTGGATTTATCTAGATTCATTCTCTCTCTGCAAGAGAAGTAACCAATTAATGATCCATATTTCCAATGTTTTTGGGGTGGAATGATCCATGAGAAATTGTTGTCCTTTAGCATAAACTTTGAGAAGTCAGAGAGACTTACGTACCACAATAATGCATTAGAATTGTCTTTCAGTTGAGACATAAAAATGATTGAGAAACATAGTTTCTGGGTAACTATTTTATTGATTTTTATTGATTTTATTTTATTGATTATGGTAAGAATAATTATTTTTAAAAAGGGTCAGTGACACTTTCAAATCCCAAAGACTCCTCACGGAATCCATTCCCCACTTAGATGCCTTTGGAAGAGTGGATATTCCTAAGGGTGACCACTGACTTTTATTGGTTAACAAGTGATGAGAGAAAATGACTTATAATAAGAGAAAAACCTATTTTGTTGTGACATTGAGGGTACACGACTTTGATCCCTCAGATCTGCCTAATTGGAAGCAATGAAGTCCAATTTCACTCAGATTAGATTAGATTCTTTGTAAGGTTCGGTAGTAGGGTGAGGTCTTCCATGCAAGGTGGAAAGGCATTTACCCTAGGGATCTGAGCAATCTCATCCATCGCCAATATCGTTCAGAGACTGAATAATTTACAGGCTTCTTGCAAAAATCCTTATTTTAACTCGATAATTGAGATAAATAAAAGAAATAATCATATCTCTCATAGCAGATAACTATTAACAACAGCAATAATAATAACACTGATGAATAGTTTTAATATATTGAAATTATGAATATATAATATATATATATATATTTATATAAAAATTATAACAGAGAGACAACTGTTAAGACTGAATGCAGATTGAAGCATAATATTTTCACCATTTTTTTCCTCTTACCTTTTCCATTTTGCCTGATTTTTCTCTTCCAACATCACTCAAATGGAAAAAAAAAAGGAAAAAAAAATGAATGTATATGTCTAATTTAAAATAAATAAATTAAATGCACACACATATAATATATAATTTAATAATAATAAACATATATGAGAAGACATTCCAAAATATATCAAAGTTTTGCTCCCTTCTTTACATTGGAAATTTTCATAGAGGTAAAGAAAGAATGAATAACATTACATAATTTTAATTTTGGTATATATTTTTTCATGAGTGTGTGAAAGTGGCTGAGTTATTATGATCTTTGAAATTAATGATCCCGATATGCTTCTTTTTTGTTTGTTTAGTTCCCACCACCCTTTCTTCTTTTTTTTTTTTTTTCCCCCTTAATTCCCTATTTCTTCTTTTCATCTTTTCTCTCCTTAGAGGAACATGTGGAAAATAATGAGCATGTTTGTTCTAGGGATCATAGGGGCAGAATTTTAAAGACAGAAAGATACTTTTATAATCACGTAGAACTTTCTGTCCTTATTCATGAATAAACAGTGGCCTAAAAATGTTGTTTCTTACCTCAGACCAAACAGTCCTACCTGTATTGTTCTTCCGGTCTTAGCAGATTTCTCTAGTATACCACTCCTAGTGAATACTGGGCTGACCCCATCCCAGTGTGTCACGCTCCTTTTTTAGGATTATACCATACCCTGCAGGGCAACTTATCGGTACAGTGCATAAGTGCCAGGCTTAAATTCAGGAAGACTCATCATGTAAGCTCAAATACAGCCTCAGACAAATACAGCCTCAGACACTTACTATTTAGGCAAGTCATTTAATCCTATTTGCCTAAATTTTAGGGGATGTTTAGGGACAGGGAATATGTGTGTGTGTGTGTGTGTGTGTGTGTGTGTGTGTGTGTGTGTATGTGTATGTATATGTATGCATGTATTCCCAGGGGTTGGCTCACAGGTTGGAGAGACTGAAGCTGAAACTTCATTTATATGGTGAATTCATTGATGAGAAAATTCCATCTACCAACAATAATCAGTTTCTTCCCTGCATCTCAAGTCTTGGAGAATAGTCTAGAATATGTACAGGATAGTTTATTTGTTTAGGGTAACACAACCAATTAGTATCAGATAGATACAAGACTTCAATCAAATTTTCTTGGCTCCATAGTCAGCTCTTTATTCAATAAACTATACTGCCTCTGGTATTCCATGTAAGTATTTTAATTTTTTTTATTCATTCACTCACTAAATTGTTGCTGAGTTCCCTTTGAATTCTGAAATTCTTTGAATCTATTCAGTTTAAAAAGTACTAACTGTTCTCAAAGCTGATGGTTAATGCATTCTGCTGTTTCTAGTAAACTTTAATGTACTTCTCAGGCTTATTTTTCCCTGTGTTTTTAAAATTTATTTAAAATAAAAATTTTAGTCATCATTGAGTTATGAATCCATTTGCCAGAAAATACACGTGGGATTATATTTACATATCAGAAATATAGAAAGCATTTCCAGTTTGCCACTGTCTAAAGATTATTTATTTTCTTTCATCTAAATTCCTAATACTATTAGTAAAATTTTTGAAAACTTTTCTTCACACACCTTACAAATTCACCAGACTGAATGTGCTTATAGGCCTTCTAATATTAGTTTGGAAAGCACAGCCCAAACCCTCTCCCATGTCCAGTCTGAAATAGTGGAGTAGTTGTGGCCAGGTAGGATTCATCTGACTGACTCCTATGTATGAAATCTCTGCAATAAAACTATGGGGATAGTTATAAATAGTTATGAATGTCATATGTGGATCCCTTCAGATTCTCTCTCTGTTCTATGAATGTCTCTCTCTCTCTCTCTCTCTCTCTCTCTCTCTCTCTCTCTCTCTCTCTCTCTCTCTCTCTCTCTCTCTTTCTCTCTCTCTCCCTCTCTTTCTCTCTATATATACATATATACACACAGACACACACAGATTTAGTTGTGGAAGATATTTTAGAGGTCATCTTTTTTCAATGCCCTAATTTTACAGAGAAGAAAACATCATAAGACAGGTAAAACCACTTTCCAAGAATCAAAATATCTTAAGTTCCTGAGTCAAGATTTGAACCCAGGCCTTCTGATTATAAATTCATTGTTCACTTTAGTCCTCCTCCTCTCCCCAGCTCTCTATGCACATATTGGGACTATTTATTCCCTTTACTGCTCCTATTCTGTCCTATGAGACAAATAAAACAATAGCTACATACTCAGGAAGATATGTATATGTACACACACATTTTTGTGTGTGTTTATGTAGATATACATTATATAGAGTTAAAACATGTGTTTTAACTATAGAAATACATTTTCCTACCCTTATGAAACAGATGTCCTATTTTCTGGATATATATTCTTCCGATAGTAATTGATTAATGATATGGAATCATTTTTTTTAAAATCAAACCTAATAATATGTTGATAATATGATAAGATGGTAATCATGAATAATAAAAAAGGAATTGAAACAAAAATCTACACAATTCAAATCCACCAACACTTCTGTCCTACCTCCATACAAACATATTCACATGCTTCCATTGGATAGTGGACTCCATTTTTCAGGGGGAACGGAGCTCCATACCCCTAGTTTTGTATAGACACATAAACATATAATAAAGCCCACTGGAAAAATATACCATTGTTTTGGAATAACTTAAAATCACTTAAATATCTGGTATGTCTAAAACTATCCATATATATGCCATATATGTTTGAAAAATGAAAACTCTAATGCATTAGCTATTCTACCAATTCAATTAAAATGAAAATATATTTTTTTAATTTTACTGGAAATTATCTGAATTGAGGAATAAATTTTCCTTCTGTGTAAGCATGTTCAAATTGACAACAACATGTTGATGAATAATACCATAAATAGACTCCTCAATTCTTTTACATCTGTAAAATAAGATTCAGGATTCTGTGAGAAAAGATCACACTGTAAAACTTATTATATTTGCCTTTGAAGCTTTCTAAAACTAGGTTCTGTGCCTCAAACATGTCACATGTGATGAGAATTTCAAGATTGCCAAAATTGGAATCTTAAAAACCTAGGTTTGAGTTCTGTATTATCATGAGATTGTGGGAGCTGGAAGAAATCTTGAAGGTTATCTAGTCTAATTCCTTTTACACTGAAAAAAAAGTGACTTTAAAAGATCTGCCTAAAGTCACAAGGTGAAGAAAAATCAGAGATGATATTTTATTCTAGGTGCTCTGACTCAAGAGCCAATGTTCATCTACTGTAGTGCCTCTTAGTACCTGCATTTACTAGTTATATAAGAGTTCCCTAAAAGTGAGAAGTTCCCTAAGATTGTCTGATTTTCAGTTTCTTCATCTGTGAAATGGAGAAGTTAATACCTCTTTTCCCTACTTTTCAGAGTTGATATGAGGATCAAATGAAACAACATATGAAAAGACTAGAAATGATTATCAATGGAATTTGTTGATTTTTTTTTTTTTTTCTTTTTTGTGGTGCCTTGAGGAAAGAAACCCTTGTCCTTGATTCCCTTCATTACAGTCTAGGGCCATCCAGCTCCTGGAGAAAACTAGCCAAGGCAATCCAGTTGGAAATGGCTTCCCCCACCCAGATTGCTATTGGCTGCTGAGCCTCATGAATTATCCAAATTCTTAGTCTAGACTTTTTTCCCACCTCCTTATTAAATGTCCATCAATCTGGATTGAGTTTCACCTGTCAGTGGAGTTCCATCAGAATGTATACACCTGATATAAGATGCTTCAGTCTCCCTTGGCATGTTTGGTTACTGAGAGGAACCACTGACAATCAATTTATTGATTACTAGTTTTATTAGTTGATTACAAAATACTTGTAAACTCTATCTCTCCTGGACTTTATTCACAGCAACATTTAATTTGTTGAATTTTAAGGCTCTCTTAGAGTGTATATTTAATAAGAGTTTGGAAGTATATGATGTTAATTAATGAAAAATAGTGATATTATATAGTAGCTAGTAAGTGGATACTTCTACTACATAACCCTAGTCATAGGTCACTTTTTTCCCTAGTAATTTAGTAGGTACTAAATTTTCATACTGTGCAGTGAGTCATTACATGCTTTCTATCATTTTCTGCCATAATTTATGATAACCAATAAGAATAAGATCAGTGGTTTTAAGGATAACCTATAATATTTGGTGGTGATAATCTGATCCTGAATTGTCACTGTAAACATCTCCAACTCTATAAACAAATTTAAGTCATTCTAAGCTCACCCTTTTGGTGACACATTGTTTGAATGTTTATAGATAACATTAAGAGAAGACATTTTGATTCTACATGGGAATTTTGGCCATTTGTATGACCTATCTGGAGATAAATATTTCATTCAACAAATCCATGGAAACTTCTTTATTGTCCTTCTTTACTAGTGCTTTTTTGAAGTGATTGCTTATCCTAAGAGTATTTCTGTAGAGTTTTGTCTTTTTGATCATGCATTCTAAAAATATTTACTGGTGTTCATCCTCCATTTTCAAGATGAGGTATTGTTCTTTCCATAAATACCTCCATTTAAAAAAATATATTATATAAATATTTGTAAGATTTCCAACTCTATAATGGTTAGCTTTATAGCTTTCTGCATAAAGATTAGACTAGAATTATGTATCTGTTAATTGCTTTAAATGTGTTCATATCATCTCTCTTTGAATGCCAGTAAATCTCTTAATGTACACAGCCACAGCTTTTTCCTGATATGCTAACTTTATGCTCAGTATGTTTTCCTTGGAGACAAGCTAGTGCAAGTGTGGAGTTCGGGGAGGAAGGAAGGATGAAAAGAAAGAAGGAACAAAGGAAAGAAAAAAGGTAGGATGGAAGAAGGGAGGGAAGGAAGGAGAGAGGGAAGAAAGGGAAGAAAGGAAGGAAGATAAGAAAGGACAGAAGTAAAGCAGAGAGAAAGGAAAGGGGGGGAGATAATTTGTTAATTAATTACCGTGTCTCAAGCCTTCCCACATGTTGCTTTTTTGTTTCTTTCCTTATTTGATGGCATGTTTTTTACATTTTCTTGTATTCTGCAAGCTAGACATTGATGAACTCTTCGATTACCTTTCCTTAACTTTTCAATAGCTTTCTCAATTTGTTTCTGCTATGGAGAAGCTTGATGCTTCTCCTTCATCATATTTCTTGCTATGCTCACCTTTCTTACCATGTTTCATACAATGGCAGCCCTAGCACTTTGCCAAGTACAGGTTTTGATTTTTTTTTTCTACTATCTACCCAATGTTGTGGGATAATATGTTCATTTATGGAGATAACAAATTCCAGTTTTGTAGTTTTTTTTTTTTTTTCATTTGGTATAGTTGGTAAGCTTTGTTTTATTTTGTTTTGTTTGTTTGTTGCTATTATTTTGTATTATTGGATTGTTCAGCTAGTCAGAGTCCTGCTGTCATACTTAAAAAATAGCTTTCAGAAATTTCACTTATAAGTAGGTTTATCTCCTCTTTGGTATTATTTGAAAAATTGGAATTGTTATTGTCACGGTTCATAAAATGTCTGTAGTTTGTATTAAAAGAAGATTTTTTTTTAATGTCCTCAGGTACTTTATTTAGATTACCTTAACTCTGTAATTCTCTTTCTTTTTTAATTTAGATCTAGAATTGAAGCAAGTTTTTACAACTGACCTCCACAGATCACCAGAACTTTGTTCTGTGATTTCAGGATGAGTAAACAACATGAAACATTTGCCTATTACTTGATAAAATGTTCCAATTCTGTCACTTTGTCAGAGAAGTTGCTTGGTTGTGTAGTGATTAGATCAGTGGGCTTGAAGATCTAAAGACCTGACTTCAAAGCCTTTTATGATTGTGGGAAAATTATTTAAACTTTGTGTTCCTATATGTCTTCATCTGTAAAATTAGAGGATTGGACTTAGTTATCTCCAAGATGCTTTTTAGCGCTAAACATATGACACTAAAAATCCATGATCCTAGAATCATCACATCATGGAAACATGAATTCAGATTATTTTATGTAGACTTGTGGTTACCCCATCCCCCATATGTTTTAATGTTCGTCTCCAGACATACTGAAGTATTTCTAGTAACTAGGCAATTGGTACTTCTCATTCACTCTAGGATATCTTTTCTTCTCATGATGTAATATCTCATGTAAATATCTCATGATATTAAGTAAAATAATACCATTTGCTCTACTTTCCTTAGATCAAACTGATCATCATAATGATTTTAAGTAGGGCCAACCCTTAATCCCAAATTGCCCAATTATATCTTTAACTGAGAAACAGTTATATCATTCTGAGTGGGGTACTAGATTTTCAAGGTTTATTTTATGCTTTTGTAAAAAAAGTAAGAGTCTCAGGACGCATCAAGTTCTGTGTTACATCACTCTATCTGCCTTCCCTTACTTTCCACTACCCCCTTTGTAAAATACATATTGATATAGGCTTTAAGGGGGTTATTGAATTATTGCTCTTTTTACTATTATCACCACAGAATTTGTTACGTCTTATCTAAGAATATGATGCTTTTTCTATTGAATGACTGTGATCGTTTTTATTTATATTTATTTATTTCTCCCCAATGAGATAAGAAGTTATTTATATATCAATCTATCTATCATCATTCATATTCCACAACTGCTTGGAATAAAAGGGGGAAAAAGGAAAACAGTCTGCATCCTCAACTACCCATTTTATGTACAAGCTCCAAAATAGGTAGATGTATACATACATTTCTGTGTGTGTGTGTGTGTGTGTGTGTGTGTGTGTGTGAGAGAGAGAGAGAGAGAGAGAGAGAGAGAGAGAGAGAGAGAGAGAGAAAGACAGACAGACAGACAGAGAAAAGTCAAAGAGAAAAACAGAGGGAGAGAGAGAGAGAGAGAGAGAGAGAGAGAGAGAGAGAGAGAGAGAGAGAGAGAGAGAGAGAGAGAGAGAGAGAAAAGAATGGAGAGAGAGAGAAGGAAGGAGGAATGGAGTAAGAGAGGGAGGAAGGGAGAGAGGAAAAAAAGGAAAATGGGAGTGTGGGTAGGAGAGAGGAGAGAGACAGTGACAGAAAGATCCAAAGAGAGACAGAGAGAGAGAGGAGGGGAGGGACAGAGAAATATAGAGTGAGAGAGGCAAACACAGATAGAACATACATCCATGAGATAGCTAGTCTCCGAATTATGAATATATACATATATATATATATATATATATATATATATATATATATATATATATATATATATATATATATATATATATCCCGGGAATATATATATATATATTCCCGGGATCTATATGTCAATGAAAGTCACAAAAATAGGACATATATTTGTATTTGTGTGTGTGTGTGTATATATATATATTTTTTTTTTATTTTTTTTTCCCAGAATCCATATGTCAATGGAAGTCACAAAAATAGGACATATATTTGTGTGTGTGTGTGTGTGTGTGTGTGTGTGTGTGTGTATTTTTTCCCCCCGGGATCCATATGTCAATGAAAGTCACAAAAATAAGACATATATTTGTATTTGTGTGTGTATATATATATATGTATATATATTATTTTTTTTTTTCCTGGAATCCATATGTCAATGGAAGTCACAAAAATAGGACACATATTTGTATTTATTTATATATATATATATATATATATATACACACACACATATATGTACATATTTGTATGTATTGACATAAATATGCATATAACACATGTGGATATATGCATATTCTTATACATACATACATACCCATAGGTATTATACAATAAATAATCAAACTAAGTTTGAAAAATGAAAGGGGGCAAAAAAAGAAGAATAAGAACAGAAATGATCAGGTTTTGTTTTTCATGTGAAGGAAGGCAGCATGATGTATCAAGATGTTTGTGGGACATTGCAGCAAAAGGCTAGTGTGGAATTTCGGTGGGTCCACTTTCCATGTGTGTGATCTGGGGGATGTCTTTCTAGTTCTCAGTTTGCTGATTTTAAAAATAAAGGTTGTTGAATGAGATGACTTCTATGGTCCTTTCTAGCTCTAAATCTAAAATCCTACAAAGGCCAGGGAATCCATTAGTAGCACTTTGAGGTGACACAGAGAGAGTATCATTCAAGACATTTTTACATTGGGTAAATTTCTAAAGCTGCTAGCTCTTTGTGATTACTCTAGGTATATTCTACTAAGCTCTTATGATCTCTCTGTTTTCTCTCTTATCTCTGTATCTCTGTTTGTCTCTGTCTCCCTGTCGCTGTGTCTCTATTTTTCTGCTGTCTCTCTTTCTCTTCTCTGTCTTCTTTCTGTCTTTCTCTCTCTCTTCTCAATTTCACTATCTCCTCTTTCATCTTTCTGTCTCTCTGTCTCGGTCTCTCTTTGTCTTTGTCTCTGTCTCTATTTCTGTTTCTCTTCTCTGTCTTTTTCCTTTTTCTTCTCTCTCTGTTTTTTCTCTCTCCTCTTACTCTTTTTTTCTCGTTGTCTCTTTCTTTCTCTCCTCAGTTTCCTTCATTTTAATTTTCATAATATTAATGGTTGAAGGCTTTAAAAAAATACACTGAATGATTCCAATAAATATAATTCTCCTCCCAACCCTTTGAATGTGCCTGACAGGTAGGAATTGTTGGGACTATTCCCTTGCATTCCAAAAGAATTGGTGGAAGACCTGAGGGGGTGAGAAAAGAAATGCATCTTTCTGTCTCTGGTTTTTATTTTTTTCTACACACTTGTCTTGGAGTTGAACACCTCCATCTTCCCTGACATTGTCAACAAAGCTATTATTCCACTCATTGGTCAATGTATGTTCCTCTTTTGCTTGGAGTTGCTGCCTCATGTGCTGATCTCTCAGATTCATTTCCCAGGGATGGTAAAATTGAATCATCCATTCATTAAGATCATGCAAATATCCTGATTATCAGGTTCTAGTAAAACTGAAATAATATTTCACCTACATGGAGGTCCAAGGATAAGAAGATTGATATAAAAAAAGAAAAGAAGAAAATGCTGATCTTTATGAGCATTTAGCATTTTTTCCTTTGTTTTTGGCTCCCCTACCGTGTCTAGCAATTTGAAGAGGCTTTGCCTCTCAATGAAAATAGTCCAAGAAAGAATAATAGAAGAATGGATCATACCCAGCAGAAATTAAACCACTCACAAAATATCATTCTCTCAGTTATATCTCTCACTTAACAGATTCTTGGCTTCTGGAATAAAAAGAAATTTGATGATTTATTTAAAGCAAAGAAGGATCACCTTCATTTAACTAAGCTATTGAGAAGAGATGATATAGTGAACATTAACTCATAAATATAGGAAGAGGGACAACTAAGTTGTACAATGTAGAGAATGCTGGGGCTGAAGTTAGGAAGGCTCATTTTATTGAGTTCAAATCTGGGCAAAAATTCCTTATTTTTCTGTGACCCTGGGCAAAAATTCCTTATCTATAAAATGACCTGGAGAAGAAAACGGCAAACTAATATAGTAACTCAGCCAAAAAAACAAAACAAAACTCTAAAGGAGTCGCAAAGAGTTAGACACAAGTGAAGCAACTCCATAACCACAACAGCACTAAAAATAACAATATATAAAGATATCACAAATATAAGATTAAATGAGACTGCAATTACACCAACAGCTTCATGTTCTTGATTTGAGTTTTGAAAAAAAAATAAAAATAATAACAAGGGATTATAAGAAAGAGGTTAGGAAGGAGATTTAGGGACGGGTTAGCATTTTGGATCTGTAGGTCAGCTTCATTCTGGAGATTAGGCTGATTAAAATAATTAAGAAACAGAAAAACAACCAAAAAAACATTTTTATGTCATACTTTTGACATATGTTAGTTAAGTGAACTTAAGAAAGTCAATTAAACGCTTGCTGCCCCAAATCCAACTTTGTAAGATGATAAGCTACAGAGAATATGATGATTTCCTTTGATAGAGGGATTTTCCTCACTGGGAGTTTCTATATCAATGAAATTGCAAGTATAATATTAAAAGGAGGATAATGAATACTAATTTGATTAAATGAATGAAGAAAGTGTCGAAAGGGAAATTCAGATTTCCTTGAGGTTATTGTCTGTGTGTGTGTGTGTGTACAGATGTCTGTGAACACACATAATATATCGTCTATACTATGATAAATTCTCTTCAGAAAAAAAAAAAAAATAGGTCATTAAATTTTAGGAGTAAAAGAATTCTGAGAAAGAAAATTGTACAAAGATTGCCAACCTTGAATTTTAGTTTAAATGAATGTCCCTGAGGGTCCACAAAATATCCCTGAGAAACCATAGGAAAATAAACCATCACTCCCATTCTCCTACCTCTAACATGAAAGCTTTTTTTGAGTATAAATCTTACAGTAGTGGATATATGTTTTAGGAATATTGATTGTGCCTGTTCCTGAAGAGTTGATTTTAAAAGGTAAAGTGAAATTGGAAATAGACCATTTAGAAGGCCATAATCTAGGAGACTGAAAAGTCAACACTGGACTATATTGTCATATCCCATTAGGACCTATCCATATCCTCACTAGTCAAAATCTATTTCTTAAAAAGAAATCACCTCTAACTATATTCCCAACAAATCAATTCTATTTCTAAATATCCAGTGGTAAGTTGGCTGAAGATATTTTTCCATGTGTTATGGGCAGCTTGACATGAAAACATATAATACAATCAGTGGTCATACTTATCTTGTGCTTCCTGTTACAAAAGCTGATTGGGGTATGTTGTTTTTGTAATTCTATATAGGATTGGCTGCAACTGAGGACAAATTATTTTCATCAGCCCCAGTTTTCTTCATTACCAAGAATTTTGATGAGACAAGGGCAATTAATTATGAGATGCTCAGAAAAGTGTATAATGTAGAATAGTGTTTATTTAAATACTGTTAATCCCACTCCAGGTATTTATTATAATAAGATAATGATCTTACCATGAATTATCTGTTGGGTGAGATATGCAAATTGTTTACAAAGTTTAAGTCTGTACAAGGAAGGAAATTGTATTACTGCCTGAAAATGCTAATGAATAAATAGAAAATTTACTTTCAAGTCAATTATACATTAGGATATTTAGTTTTTAGCTGTCATTATTTTATAACATTAAAAGTAAAATTAAATGCCAACTTTAATGTGCTTTAAGTGAAATAAAATGCATTTATCATGCCCAGCAGGAGAGATGATACCCAATACTTTCCATGCATCCAAAATAATGAAATGCCCTCTTTTGAGTTTTAATTCAGAGGCAGCTGTCTCCATGAAAGCCAGAAAATATCTTATTTCCTAAATCCCCTGTTATAAAGGTGGAATCAAAAGACTTGGTTTAATATCTTAACTAAGCTACTTGTCTACTGATATTACCCTGGCCAAATCAATTTACCTTTCTGGCTATCATTTCACTCATCAATAAAATGGCAAAGAATTGGTAGAGAAGTATATGAACTTGAAAGCCTCTTCAAGCTCTAAATGTATGATTCTATAATCAGTTTAAGCTACAATTATGGAGTAAAAATTTACTACACAATAACATCTATGCAGAACATTAAGGGTATTTAAAGTGCTATTTCTATCCTCAAGTAGTTTGTAATCCCAAACAGAAGATAAGGAATATTCATGATAAGTCAATGATTATTTTGATGTTTTTATTTATTTATTATTTAGATTTAGGCATAATATGGATAATAATAATAACAATAATATACATTAATGTAGCATTTTAAGCTCTTTGAAAAGAGCTAAACATATATTTTATTTAAACTCACAACCACTGTGGGAGGGAGATGCCATTATAACCCCCATTTTGTAGATAAGGAAACTAAGATAGGCAGAGGTTTAGTGACTGAAGATTTGAAATGAGTTCTTCTTGACTCTATCTGCTCCACCTACTTAGCCAGCAACTTATTTCTTAACAAAGTACCCATCACTTAGTAGGGGCTTAAGAAATGCTTGTAGACTATAAGAAAACAAAACAAAACACAGGTATACTGCATCCTTGCCATAGATTAACCTAAGCTACATCAAGGCACCTTTTTTCCCTCTTGAATTTCTTATCTCAAATAATTTTCTCTGAAAGATCTTTTCTTCTCTCTGTAAAACAGGTCTTAATCTCTTTGAAGAAGCACATCTTTTCAGAAACTTTTCTCAAAGACTATAATGTTTTGCCACTTTCTGGCTATAAGATCTTTGATGAGTGATTTTTCCATCTTGGATTTCTCCTGTATAAACTGAGTAGGAAAGCTGCATAACCTTTCAAATCCATTCCAATTCTGATAACTGAATTATCACCACTTTTTCTTTTTTTTTTTTTTTTAATATATATTGTGATGACTCCAAATTTATTTACTTTATTTTTTTAATTAAAGCTTTTTATTTATAAAACATACGCATGGGTAAGTTTTCAACATTGACCCTTGCAAAATCTTTTGTTCCTAATATTCCCCTTCTTCCCTCCAACCCCTCCTCTAGTTGGCAGGTAGTCCAATACATGTTAAATATGCCAAAATATATGTTAAATCCACTATATGTATACGTATGTATACCATTAACTTGCTGCATAAGAAAAATCATATCTAGAAAGAAAAAAAAACTGAAGGAAAACAAAAATGCAAGCAAACATCAACAGAAAGAGAGAAAATGCTATGTTGTGGTCCATCCTCATTTCCCATAGTCCTCTCTCTTTGTGTGGATGACTCTCTTCATTACTGAACAATTGGAACTGGTTTGAATCATCTCATTGGTGAAGAGAGCCATGTCCATTAGAATTGATCATCGTGTAGTCTTCTTGTTGCCGTGTACAATGATCTCCTGGCTCTGCTCATTTCACTCAATATCAGTTCATGTAAGTCTCTCCAAACCTCTCTGAAATCATCCTGGTGGTTGTTTCTTACAGAACAATAATATTCCATAACATTCATGTACCATAACTTATTCAGCCATTCTCCAAATGATGGGCATCCACGTACTTTCCAGTTCCTTGCCACTACAAAAAGGGCTGCCACAAACATTTTTGCACATGTGGGTCCCTTTCCCTCCTTTAAGATCTCTTTGGGATATAAGCCCAGGAGAAACACTGCTAGATCAAAGGGTATGCACAGTTTGATAACTTTTTGAGCATAGTTCCAAACTGCTCTCCAGAATTGTTGGATCCATTCATAGTTTCACCAACAATGTATCAGTGTCCCAGTTTTCCCACATCCTCTCCAACATTGGTCATTATCATTTCCTGTAATCTTAGCCTTTGAATGTAAAAATGTTTTCCCAGTTTAATGCTTCCCTTCTAACCTTGCCTGCATTAGTTTTGTTTGTACAAAAGCTGTTTAACTTAATATAATCCAATTATCTATTTTATGATCAATAATGATCTCTAGTTCTTTGGTAGCAAATTCCTTCCTCCTCTATAGATCTGAGACGTAAACTATCCTATGTTCTTCTAATTTATTTATAATATCATTCTTTATGTCTAGATCATGGACCCATTTCAACCTTATCTTGGTATATACAGTGTTAGGTGTGGGTCAATGCCTAATTTCTGCCAATTTTTTCCAGCAGTTTTTGTCAAATAGTGACTTTTTTATCCCAAAAGCTGGGGTCTTTGGGTTGTCAAATATTAGTTTGCTATACTTATTGACTATTTTGTCCTGTAAACCTAACCTATTCCACTAATCAACTACTCTTTCTTAGCCAGTACCAAATGGTTTTGATGACTGCTACCTTATAATATAGTTTTAGATCCGGTACAGCTTCATTTGCTTTTCTTTTCATTAATTCCCTTGAAATTCTTGACTTTTTGTTCTTCCAGGTGAATTTTGTTGTTATTTTTTCTAGGCTAGTAAAATAGTTTCTTGGGAGTTTGATTGTTAGAGCACTAAATAAACATGTTAGTACAGTATTATCATCTTTATTAATTTGCTCCACCTATCCAACAGCACTTGATATTTTCTTCCAGTTGCTTGGATCTGATTTTATTTGTATGGAAAATCTTTTGTAGTTTAGCTCATATAGTTCCAAATATTTTATCCTTTCGATAGTTATTTTAAATGGAATTTCTCTTTATAACTCTTGCTATTGGATTTTGTTAGTGATGTATAAAAAATGCTGATGATTTATGCAGATTTATTTTGTATCCTGCAACTTTGCTAAAGTTGTGTGTTACTTCTAATAGTTTTTAGCTGATTCTCTGGGATCACCATTTATTCTTATCTACAACTCTGAAATCTCTACTGTGCCCTCAGAGAGAAATTCAAGCTCTTTTATTTCAGATTCATTTCCCCCCTTCCTTCTACTCCAATTAATTGTTTAAAATTTAGGGTATTGTCTTTGATATTCTTTGTTCACAAAAGGTTGGACTCTATTTCTATATACAAAAGAAGTATTTAATAAGCATGGGGTGATATAAATATTAACTTTGTTTCTTGAGCAGTTTATGTGCATACCCCTCATTTCCTGGATAAGGAAATTGTGGCCTGGAAAAGGGACACAACTTGCAAAAGATCACACATATAGTAAATTATAGTTATGATTTGAACCCAGGACTTTCAACTACGCCTCCTTTTTTATACAGCACCAGGCTAGAAAAAAGCTGGGATTAAGGACCTATACTTTTGGTATTACTACTTTTTTTTTCATATCATTAGTAATATAGTACCACTCTATATAACTACAGAATAGGACTACAAATCTTGATAAAAAAGAGGTTAGAATTTTAACTAATACCATGTCTCCTAGGAGTTAACAGTCTGATGCATTTTTTTCAAAATCTAAATCAACAACTGTGATGGATTTGGTTCTTTTCACCAGCAAGATGATTCAAGGCAATTCCAATTGACTTGTGATGGAAACTGCCATCTGCATTCAGAGAGAAAACTATGGAGACTGAATGTAAATCAAAACATAGTATTTTATCTCTTGTTATTTTGTTGTTTCTTTGCTTTTTTTTTTTCTCATGTTTTTTGCTTTTCCACTATTGATCTGATTTTTCTTGCACAGCGTGACATATATGGAAATATTAAGAAGAAGTGCATATATTTAACCTATATCAGATTGCTTGCTATCTTGAAGAAGGAACAGAGAGGGAGAAATAACTTGGAACACAAGGTTTTGCAAAGGTGAATGCTGAAAACTATCTTTGCATGCATGTATTGGAAAAATACTATAATATAACCAACTCTATATCCATAATTAGTTGGAGCTATTATTTAATAGCAAACCTACATCTACATAGAACCTGGATCTTTTTCTTTAGTTACAATATCAAATTCATAGTTTCCTGAAATGATAATTCATATAATCTTCCGTTACTCAAGACTGTTGCACAATTCATTCAGAAGATGGATATACTTGTTTGTTTTTTACATTTAAATGTTTTCCTAGCATAAATGCTGTTATTTAGTTGTTTTAGTTATGTTTGACTCTTCTTGACCCCATCTTTCTTGGCAAAGATACCAGAGGGATTTGCCACTTCATTCTCTGCTTCATTTTTATAGATGAGGAAAATGAGGTCAAACAGGGTTAAGTAACTTGCTCAGTGTCACTAAGTTAGTAAGTGTCAGAGAGTGGATTTGAACTCAGGAAGATGAATTTTCCATACTCCAGGCACAG
The DNA here is from genome assembly GCF_048593235.1 of Sminthopsis crassicaudata. NCBI lineage: Eukaryota > Metazoa > Chordata > Mammalia > Dasyuromorphia > Dasyuridae > Sminthopsis > Sminthopsis crassicaudata. The sequence continues at coordinate 229,823,740 of NC_133622.1, read as the reverse complement.
CTGCCACCTAACTACTATATATACATATGGGGCACCGATCAAAAATAACAAAAGTAGAAATCACAGAACAGTAAGTAGCATAAGATTGTAAATAGAGTGAAGTTTTGACAAAATTACCTTGCAGAAAATTTGCAAAACTTTTTCCAGTTCTTCAAATTATGTGAAATATGTGCATTTCAGTAGTTCATATTTTATATATCATCCATTGAAATTTTCATAAATGCAAAATAACTTCATAGTCTGGTTTTTCATTTATTAATGTTGCTTTTGTGGAAAGCAGAAACATATTCTATTACTCAAATTCAAAATGACGAATCATTCCCTCAACTTATAGAGCCAAGAATCTGGAAACTCCCACAATGTCTTGTCTCTATGGCATTTAACTAAGTTCCTCTTTTCTTGTTATCATGGAAAAAGTTAAAACCTTGAATTTATGTTCAAACTGTTACATGAGTACAAAATCGGCTTTATAGTTTTTTATGAAAAAGAAGGGAAAGTTGCCATTGGTGATATACATGAGTCAACCATATGAAATATTTTGTAAAAACCCAACTCAATGAACTTTGTCTGTAATAGGTGAATAGAATATATTGATTGATTAAAAATTAATAGGAGTGTGCTACTTTTTTTTTTTTTTTCCCTTGATAAACTGGAGTTTCCAGTGAATGAAAACAAAATGGAGAAGGCTTTTAAGTTGATGCCATATGAGGACTGGTTAAAGAAGCTGAAGAAGTTTAGCCTATAATAGGGAATATTCAAAGAGGAAAGCTACTTGTCTTTAAGCATTTGAATGGCTGTCAGATAAAGGGATTAAATTTGTTGTATTTGACCCTGAAGGACAAAACTAGGAGCAGAAGGTAGAAGTTATAAAAATGCAGATTTCATTATGACATCAAAAAAAAACTTCCTGAAAATTAAGGTAATCCATAAATGAAAACCTAGATAATTCTTTCATATATATATACATATATATATATATGTGTGTGTATATATATATATATTAAAGAAAAAAAAAACCTCCTTTTTTTTTTCCCCCACATCAACACAGCAATATCTTAGGCACATGATAGGCATTTGATCAAGATATTGACTGATTTCGAGGAAATTGCTCCCAGGATCCAATTAAAATGAAATTCAATGAGGTTGTGAGTATCTGGCATATAGTAAACCTCTCAGATTGGCTAAGATGACAGAAAAAAATAATAATAAATGTTGGAGAAAAATCTTTGGAACATTGATACATTTTTGGTGGAGCTTTGAAATGATCCAACCATTCAGGAGAACAATTTGGAATTATGTCCAAAAGGCTATAAAACTGTGAATACCCTTTGAATCAACAGTGTCATTACTGGCTTGATATCCCAAAGACATCATAAAAGAGGAAAAAGAACCCACATGCAAAAATGTTTATAGAAGCTCTTTCTGAAGTGACAAGGAACTGGAAATGGATGCCCATCAATTGGAAAATGACTGGATAATTTATAGTATGTGAAAGTAATGGAATATTACCATACTGTAAGAAATGATGAGCAGGGTGATTTCAGAACCTGTATGAACTGATGCTAAATGAAGTGAGCAGAACCAGGAGAACATTGTACATAGAAACAAGACTGTGTGATGAACTTGGCTCTTCTCAACAATGCAGTAATTCAAGGCAATTCCAAAATACTCAGAATGGAAAATGCCAAATGCATCCAGAGAGAGAATTATGAAGACTGAATGTGTATCGTGGCACATTTTCACCTTTTTGTTCATTTGTTTTATTTCTCATGCCCTTCCTCCTTTGGTCTGATTTTTTCTTGCACGTGACAAATATAGAAATATGTTTTAAAGATTAGACATATTTAACTTGTATCAGATTGCTTGCTGTCTTGGGGAGGGAGTAGGCAAAAAAAGGGAGGAAAAAAAAACTTAGAATACAAAGTTTTTAAACAATGAATGTAGAAAGCTATGTATGTTATATGAAAAAAAGGTGTGAGGATAGCCATATCAAGAGTAGAATCTTTAATTTAATTGATTGAACTTAATTATATGGTGTATAAATATATTGCACACTATTAAACAACAAGTGGATTTATTGCCTTCACTCTTTGTCATACGAGCCAAGTTCTCTATAAATACTGGAAAGAGGAAAACAGCATGTCAGAAAATTGAACATTGTACACAATAGATCAGAGTAGGAAGATCGTTAGAATATGAAACCTAAAAGGTCAGGAAAGGGGGGGGAGGCAAGGAAATATAGGATATAGCAAATGAAATGCGAAAGTTGGAAGGACTCATATAGCTCTTTCGGAGCCAGGAGAAAGATGTACTTGGTCAATAGAGATTGGTATTGAGATGTGGAATTGTATAAATGGCACAGTTACAAATGATATCCTCTGTCATTGTGCCAAATGACACCAGCTAATCAGAAACAGAAATGTGAGGAGCAGTAGTTGAAGTGATGAGTTGGCAACAAAGCCATGGTAGGGTATTGATAGATGCTTAATGGAAATACAGCTGAGGGTGCTATTTATTGTAAAATCTGTGAGCACAGAAGGTTGAAAAGTCACTTTTTGCTCCAAAGCCTGCTATATTCATGCAATCAAAAATTGCAGAACAAGCTTGAGATGAACTAGTCTACATGCAGGGAAGGAAAAGGGGATAAGGTACAGAAGAGGAAGAAGAAAGTAAAACTGGCCTGGATTTAAACTGTGGCTATATGTAGGTGAATACTATGTATCCTGCTGGTTTATAATCTAGGGAAAGTAGACCTTGAGGGATGGATTGTCTCTGAGGACTCAGACTACAAATGACTGGCCTCCAGACATTTAATTCAGTTTTCTTAAAAGGATCTAATTGAAGTATCTTCTGAAGTGACTTAGGCCTGGTATGATCTTGGCACTTCCCACCGCTTTCATGGGCAGTTTTGAGGATTGCACATTTGCTGGTTCTGGGAAGAATGGGAAGAAGGAGATCAGAAATCAATTATCTTGAGCTATGGAGAAAAAATGGAGTCAAGCAATATTAGAATCTGCAGGTACTTTAGAACACAGAACTCAAAATGACATGAATGCCTGGAAATGTGGAACACAGAATATCCTTTGACCACCAGGGAAAACAAACTGATAGAGATGGAAGAGAATTTAGAGTTTGAACATGGAAAGTCAATTAGAATGAGCCTTAGAATATGGAACATAAAATGTTTAAATTGAAGAGACCATACAAAATATCTACTCAAATTTTTGTTTTAAAAATGAGGAAATTTTAGATATAGCAGACAAATGGATTTGTCTAACACCAAGTAGATGATGGCAAACCCATGAATAGCACCCAAACCTTTTAGTTCTCTGTCACACACTTTTTCCATGACTAAATATTCTTATAAGTTATTTGGTAGATATATTTTTTTCCAACATACAAGTCATTCTTGTGATGGAGAGTGCCATCTGCATCCAGAAAGAGGACTATGGGAACTGAATGTGGATCATAACATAGTATTTTCACCTTTTTTGTCATCATTTGCTTTATTTTTCTTTCTCCTTTTTTTTTTTCTTTTTCGATCTGATTTTTCTTCTGTTAACATGACAAATATGGAAATATGTATAAAAGAATTACACCTGTTTAACATCTATTGGGTTATTTGCTGTTGAGGGGACAAGGGAAGCAGAAAAATTTGGAACACAAGGTTTTGAAAGGGTGAATGGTGAAAATTATCTTTGCAGGTATTTTGAAAATAAAAAGCTATTGTAGAAAAAAAAAAAAATGAGTGACTATGACCTTATACTAGAATCAGAGGCTTGTCTTTCAAACCAGTGAGAAAAAAAATGAATCATGCTGATAACCTTTTCTTTGAATACTTTATTCCAGACTGGACCAACTCAAAGGTCCCTTTTCCTTGTACCTTCAAAGCTTGATTTGATTTGTTATCTATTCATCCATATTTGCATTTCTGATGACCAGTCACAATAGTCCTTGGGCAATGTAACAAAAATGTATTAGAAAACAAAAGTAGGGAGGGTAACTTCTAGTCTTTATTCCATGGGGCTATTAATTTTTTTTCATACAAATAAGATAAAAAGGTAATTTATAGAAGCTGACTTTGCCAACTTTTACTTCTTTCTTCACCTCATATGTATTTCTTTAGCCATAAGAATGTATTAGACAATATAAAGTTATTAAAGCCACACCCCCTTCTTGTTTCTCTGGTACTGTTAGGTATTCATATGAATTCTAAAACTGTCAATTCTTTGGCCACTCAGAGTAGGATACAGAGTTAGAAACAAAGTTTTAGAGGAAAAAAAAAAAAAAGAAAAAATATTATCAAATTGTTTTTATATTTTCTTTTCAATGTCCAAATTCGTTTTTGTAAGGATAAATATCTGTATGTGTATATACCTTTATGCATATATACACAGACAGAGAAAGAGAAAGTGAATGTGTGTGTGTGTGTGTGTGTGTGTGTGTGTGTGTGTGTGTGTGTGTGTAAGAAATGTCAAGCTTTTACTGCAGAGGAGAGAACAGCCAATGTTATGTCATTAACAAAATACAATTTTCTGTTTTAGAAAAATTAGTCTCCAGTGCCATGACCTAACATAAATTGAATTTCAGATGTGATTTATTTCACCAAAATATTAGACTTAAGGGATCCTTTGAACATATTTTTATCATGGACTTGACAGATTACTAAGATGAAAAGGAATTTAGAAATAGTGTAATAGTCAGTCAACTAGCATTTATTAAGTGTTTATGATGTGCTAGGCACTAAGATTAGGCCTGGAAATATAGGAACAAGCTAAGCAATAAAAAAAGAAGGTCCTGTTTCTCAGGGCACTGGCTTTCTAATAGGGGAAAATAATGAATAAAAAGAAAAATGAAAGGTATGTGGAGGAAAGAGAAAGAACAATGTTATCCAGTAGATTGAGAACTCTTAGTAAAAATGAGAAGATAGATGATCTGAATGTTCTTGTTATTATGGAAGTTCAGGGAAAAGCCATCCAATCAGAGAAGGGGATTTGAAGGAGAGGTATTTCCAAATTACAAATTCTACCACCACCTCCATTACCCCCTCCCCCAAAAAAAAACATATTTTATAGAAGCACTATGATACAGTGGGTAAATGAATGTTAAACTTGGAAACAGAAAGACCTAAGTTTAAATGTTTATCAGGTATTCTATGACAAAGCATGATAATTCAAATCTCAGTTACCTTAACTGTAAAAATTAAAATAATCTTCTGGCTTCACACACTTAACACTTCCTGACTGTGTGGCACTGGGAAAGTCACTTAACCCTAATTGCCTCAGGGAAAAAAGAAAGAAAGAAAGAAAGAAAGAAAGAAAGAAAGAAAGAAAGAAAGAAAGAAAGAAAGAAAGAAAGAAAGAAAGAAAGAAAGAAAGAAAGAAAGAAAGAAAGAAAGAAAGAAAGAAAGAAAGAAAGAAAGAAAGAAAGAAAGAAAGAAAGAAAGAAAGAAAGAAAGAAAGAAAGAAAAGAAAAAGAAAAAAAAGAAATATTTTTAAATTAAAAATTAAAATAATTATACCTGGTAATACTTGTCTTATAGAATAAAGAACTTAGAAAGCATGAAATTGCTAAATACATGCCAACATTTAAGAAGACTCAGTTCCAGAGATGTCAAGTAGTTTGCCCAAGAATCATAGATTATGGATGAAAACCTAAACAGGAATCTATAAATTATATTGCTAAAGCAAATTGAAAGGAAAAAAATTGAAGCCCAGTAAGATGAAGTGAATTAACCAAGATCACAAGAGTTGAAGTAGAGTTTGAAGTCAACACTTCTGGATCCAACTCCAGTTCTTTCCACCCTACCACCAAACCAATCACCATCACAGTGCAACTCATCCACTCTCCTCATTTTCAAATAAGTATTCATTTCATGATACTATTCATTCACTCATTCAACATGAGATTATTGGGATAAATCTTGCAACTGAAAAATAATCCTTTGAGTCAGAAGACCTGAGTATGATCTCAGTCCCCACATTTAACAAACATAGAACCAGAGCCCAATTGTTTAATATTCCTTAGACAAAGTTTCTTCATCTATCAACTTCATCTGCAAAGCTTTTGTGGAGCATGAACTTTGCAAACTTTTGATTGTTATAAAAAGTGATTTGTTATTATTTTGAAGAAACTATTATGAGAAAGATGCCAGAAACAGTCACAAAATTTGATATTTAGAAGGAATTTCATTTCATTGTTGTTCATCCCATAACTGAGAAGGATTCCTGACACAACAAATCGGATAAATTGGCAACTAAACTTTGCTTAAAGATCTCCAAGGAGGGAGAAACCCAGCACATCAAGGAGTATACCATTTCACTTTTGGACAGTTCTAATATGTTTTTTTTTTTTTTTTTTTTTTTTAATTTGGCTTTTTTAAAAAAATAGTATTTTATTTTCCCCAAAACATGTAACATATCTTTGCAAAATCTTATGTTCCAATTTTTTTCTCTCCCCCATCTTGTCCCTTCCCAAGACAGCAAGCAATCTAAATATGTGCATTCCTTTTAAACATATTTCTGTATTTGCTATTCTGTGCAAAAAAATGTCTGATCTAAAGAAAGGGGAAAACAGACAAACAAACAACTAAAAAAGGTGAAAATACTATGCTTTGATCCACATTCAGTTTCCATAGTTCTATCTCTGGATGTGGAAGATACTTTCTATCTCAAATCTTTTGGAATTGCCTTAAATCACTGCATTTTGAAAAGAGTCCATCACAGGAGATCATCACATAATCTTTTTTTGGACAACTCTAATATTTAAAAAAACCCACAACTTTCTTCCCTTGTCTCTTCATCAAGTCTAAATTGATCCCTTTTGTTTCTCTGCTCTCTTGAGTCAAAATGAAATAGAATAGCTCTTCCACAAATTTGAATAAAGCCAATATACCCATGTCCCCTGTGAATAATCCTTTCTCTGTGTTAAATATTCCTGTCCAGGGATTCTCATAAGGTATGGATTATAGGCACTTCATTATCTTTCCTTCTTCCTTTTACAGGACTTACAGGTTATGAATATTCTTTTTTAAAATCATGGGCCTCCAGCACTGAGAAAAGGGCTTAATACAAGGTTTCTGTGTAGAAGGAAAATCCTGATTTTTTGTGAATTTGAGGGAAGGGAAAAATAATTTAAGCATGGGCATAAAATAAGGGAGTATGTAAGTAAGTATGTCTGGATAGCCAGGAGCAAAAGTTAGAATTCTATGCCTTGAATTAGAAAAACTCATTCTCCTGAGTTCAAATCTGGTTTCAGACACGTACTAACTTTGTGACTCTGGATGAGGCACAAAATTCTGTTTACCTCAATTTTCTCATCTATAAACTAAATGCCAAATCACTCCAATATCTTCCAAGAAAACCCCAAATGATGTCACAAAGAGTTAGACATAACTGAAAATGAGTAAGCAACAATGTGTGTGTGTGTGTGTGTGTGTGTGTGTGTGTGTGTGTGTGTGTGTCCTTGTGGGTGTTGCATGATGGATGGGTGAGATAAATACTTATTACATACTTTCAAATTCTGCTCGAAGGTTATCATGAAACTTTGCTGTCTTATTTCAGCAGCCTAGAAAGAGAGAGATTTGGTTGTAACCTAACTAATATTCTGCCTTCTCATACTGGCATTGTTTTATAAGCTGTTGAAAGTTTCACAAAAAAATAAAAACAAAACACAGCTATTTGAATCTTTATTTGACTCGAAGATCTATGAGAAAATATAATAGAAGAACAAAATGGAAGCAAGTCATATGTTTCCATCAGTTCTCATTATAAGGTCAATATGGTAATTTATTACTTCAATATTAAGTTATCTGTATTATAGCTATTTATCACACTACTCATTGAAGGCAATCACATCTGATCTTGATCTTTTAAATTTTTATAACAATTGGGCCCTTGATTATGTATGTTTGTCAGAAGCCCCATTGAGATATGGAATGCTAGATGACACAAATGCAATAAAGATCTGAGATTCATTTTAGATTCAGTAAAACAATATTGGAAGATGAAATATGTCCTTCTGTTCATTCCTGGCAGTTTGATTCTCATCACTTGCCATTACGTTTGTTATATGTTAGAACATAAGTCTCAAATATTGGTTGCTTTTTTTTTTTAAAAAAACATTATTTTCTCTGTTTTGGTTTCCAGTTTAAATGTCCTAAATCTTGTGGAAGAAAATATTGTGGAGACAATCAAAGTAAATGGAGCAAATAGACAAATGCAAATCCTGATGGCCAGGTTTGAAAAGGGTTATAATTGTCAGTATAATTTGTATATTAGACACTTAAGTGATATAACCAAAATTTGTAACACTGGAGAGAAGACAATTAGCCATTAAGTCAAAGAGTTGCTATATCAGTCTCTACAAATCCCATTCCAGTTGGTTGGCAGAATCATATGGATGAAGAGGGAAAAAAAAAAAAAAAAAATTAAGTGGTCTATCTTGTTAGAATTCAATCGCTTTGCCATTAGAGATTCATTTGCTCATTCGCTGGATAAATACCTCCAGTGTGTAGCCAGTGCCTGGCACATAGTAGGTATTTTATTAATGATAATTGATTAGCAACAGGGAAATGAGAATTTATTAAGTGATTATCATAAACCAGGCATGTTGCTTATTAGGAACCATTAGCCAAGGATAAAATGCTAAAGTGGAATACTTTACTTCAAGGAGAAAGACACCCAAGAAGGAACAAAAGCAAAACCAAAACCTTTTTATCTGGAATTGTACTTGCCACTGGGCTAATTGTCTTTCTGTATAATGATTATTTTAGTTTGGTCTGGGAAAGTTCCTCATATTTTCAGGTTTGATGATAGTTTGGGAACAGATGTCGTGGGATGTAACTATTATTGTGTATCTGTGGAAAAGCTGAAGGTAGCTAGCTATCCCATCTGATAGAGTCAGTCATCAGTACATATCACCATCATCACTCACGTTTGTGTAGTGCTTTACATCTTAGAGGATATTTCTAAAACTTCATTTAAACCTTTTTTGTTTGTTCCCACACCAACCCTGCTACCCTATTTTCAAGATAGTGACACTGCTGTTCCTCCCACAAGATACTTTTTTCTCCAAGCCCCATTCACTTCTACTGCCTGTCTCACATCCATATATCTTCCTCCCTCATCATTTCTATCTTCTAGCTTCCCTGTTTTCCCAGGAAAAATCACAAACTCTACAAGAAAACTTTCCTGATCTGTTCATTCCTTTTCTCTGTCCATTACCCTCAATTTGTCCTGTCTATATCTTGTTTCTTCAAAGTCGGTTGCATGTTGGCTCCCCAGGTAGATTATTACCTATTTGAGAGTAGTGACCTTCCTTTGTATCCTTAGAGAATAGCAGAGTGACTGGCACATAGTAGGCATTTTATAAGTGCTTATTGGTGGTGGTGGGGGTGGTGATGAAGATGATGATGATGATGACAACTATCATCAACATCTAACTTCTCAGTATCCAGGGAACTCTTTAAAACTATTAGTTCCATGAACTAATGAATGAATTGCAGATGGAATTTCTGTTATCGACATATATGTTCATATATAAAGTAGCATAATTAATGCTCTCTATCCCTCAACACCCCCTTCTAAATTTCATTTATTTGAAATGAAACTTATTAGATTTTTATTTGAAGCCAGATTTCAACATATATGTACTGCTACCCTGAGCATTTCACCTTTAAAATGGAAGGATATACTTTGTAAGCCTCAACGAATAATAGAAACGTAAATTACTGTTGTTTTTGTCATATTATCTGTATGTAAGTGAGAAGTAACATGTTAATGTATACAAATAAATTGTATTTGTATATATACTTCTTTTGTATTTGTATATATACTCCTTGGATTTGTATATATACTTCTTTTGTATTTGTATATATACTCCTATATTTGTATATATACTTCTTTTGTATTTGTATATATACTCCTTGGATTTGTATATATACTTCTTTTGTATTTGTATATATACTTCTTGGATTTGTATATATACTTCTTTTGTATTTGTATATATACTTCTTTTGTATTTGTATATATACTTCTTTTGTATTTGTATATATACTCCTTGTATTTGTATATATATTTCTTTTGTATTTGTATATACACTCCTTGTATTTGTATATATATTTCTTTTGTATTTGTATATATACTCCTTGTATTTGTATAAATACTCCTTGTATTTGTATATATACTCCTTGTATTTGTATATATACTTCTTTTTTTATTTGTATATATACTCCTTGTATTTGTATATATACTTCTTTTGTATTTGTATATATACTCCTTGTATTTGTATATATACTTCTTTTGTATTTGTATATATACTCCTTGTATTTGTATATATACTTCTTTTGTATTTGTATATACACTCCTTGTATTTATATATATTTCTTTTGTATTTGTATATATACTCCTTGTATTTGTATATATACTCCTTGTATTTGTATATATATTTCTTTTGTATTTGTATATATACTCCTTGTATTTGTATATATACTCCTTGTATTTGTATATATACTCCTTGTATTTGTATATATACTCCTACTCCTTGTATTTGTATATATACTCCTTGTATTTGTATATATACTTCTTTTGTATTTGTATATACTCCTTGTATTTGTATATATACTTCTTTGGTATTTGTATATATACTCCTTGTATTTGTATATACTCCTTGTATTTGTATATATACTCCTTGTATTTGTATATATACTTCTTTGGTATTTGTATATATACTCCTTGTATTTGTATATATACTCCTTGTATTTGTATATATACTTCTTTGGTATTTGTATATATACTCCTTGTATTTGTATATATACTCCTTGTATTTGTATATATACTTCTTTGGTATTTGTATATATACTCCTTGTATTTGTATATATACTCCTTGTATTTGTATATATACTCCTTGTATTTGTATATATACTCCTTGTATTTGTATATATACTCCTTGTATTTGTATATATACTTCTTTGGTATTTGTATATATACTCCTTGTATTTGTATATATACTCCTTGTATTTGTATATATACTTCTTTGGTATTTGTATATATACTCCTTGTATTTGTATATATACTCCTTGTATTTGTATATACTCCTTGTATTTGTATATAGACTCCTTGTATTTGTATATATACTCCTTGTATTTGTATATATACTTCTTTTGTATTTGTGTATATACTCCTTGTATTTGTATATATACTTCTAACACTATATGTGAACATAGAGATCTATCTAAAAAGTATAAGAGGAAAATTTGTGATTAATTAAAGTGATCATTCTTTTTGAGTGTGTTGTAATCAAAGCAAATTTAAATATTTCCTGCAATCATCCTCTCTTGGCTCAGCACCATCTCTCTGGGAATATTTTTACCCCAGTTGGCAGAAGGGTGACAGATTGTGTGGCCTTGTTATATATAGATTATAGTCTAAACAAAAGGATCAACAGCTCATCCAAGTACCTTTGACTCTAGAGGAAAATAACACTTTAAGGTAGAAACCTGCTGTATATGGTGGACATCTGCATAATGACTGAAATTAGCATAGCTTTATTTAGGATGGAATGTTGATTCCATAGAAAAGAGCAGAAGGTTATAAATTTCTGAGGTGGATATGGGAAGGGAGTCTCTGGGGAACTAAAAGCCCTAGAACATCAACTCAATGTCATAGCCTTTTGGAAAGGGGAAAGAGAGTTTGTTTCAGACATGATTACCCATGAATCTTTGCTCATACCATGTCACAGAATAACTGTGCTTTGAAATCTTAATTGTTCTTGGATATAGATGCTCAAATAAAGGAGAGTTGATGACAAATAGGAATAGTCATATCAGTTTCTATTATGCTTACAAATCAAATGGGGAATATGTTTATTATTGTTATGATCTCTTTTACTCTTTTTCTTGATTTTTTGAGGGCAAGAAATTGCCTTGTCCATCTTTTTTATCCCTCAGAAATATGTTGCAGACATTCAGAAAATAGTAGATGATCAAGAAGAGAGAGAATGGAACTTTGTGCTTATGTTAGGAATGAATGTAATTCACAATTTCCTTGTGGTAAATAAGCCACACTGGCTTGGCCCAAAATAATATCTAGAAAGTGAGAAATAAAGAGACGCCATTTAAGGGAGTATTTCATATGTTTGTAGCTTAATTTATACTCCTTGTATTTGTATTTTGTAAAGAGCATCTGAGTGTCCCGCAGGTCTAATGGTAGGAATTCACTTCTTTTTTTTTTTTTTTTTTTTTAATTATATATATATATATATATATATATATATATATATATATATATATATATATATATATATATATATATATATATATATTTTATAATATTATCCCTTGTATTCATTTTTCCAATTTACCCCCCCTCCCTCTATTCCCTCCCCCCGACGACAGGCAATACCATACATTTTACATGTGTTACAATATAGTCTAGGTACAATACATGTGTGCGAATATCACTTTCTTGTTGCACAATAAACATTAGATTCCGAAGGTACATGCAACCTGGGCAGACAGATATTAGTGCTAACAATTTTCATTCCCCTCCCAGTGTTTCTTCTCTGGGTGCAGCTACCTCTGTCCATCATTGATCAACTGGAAGTGAGTTGGATCTTCTTTATGTTGAAGATTTCCACTTCCATCAGAATACATCCTCATACAGCATTGTTGTTGAAGTGTACAGTGATCTTCTGGTTCTGCTCATTTCACTCAGCATCAGTTGATTTAAGTCTCTCCAGGCCTCTCTATATTCCTCCTGCTGGTCATTTCTTACCGAGCAATAATATTCCATAACCTTCATATACCACAATTTACCCAACCATTCTCCAACTGATGGACATCCATTCATCCTCCAGTTTCTAGCTACAACAAAAAGAGCTGCCACAAACATTTTGGCACATATATGTCTCTTTCCGCTCTTTAGTATTTCTTTGGGATATAATCCCAGTAGTAGCGCTGCTGGGTCAAAGGGTATGCACAGTTTGATAACTTTTTGGGCATAATTCCAGATTGCTCTCCAGAATGGCTGGATTCTTTCACAACTCCACCAGCAATGTATCAGTGTCCCAATTTCCCCACATCCCCTCCAACATTTGTCATTATTTGTTCCTGTCATCTTAGCCAATCTGACAGGTGTGTAGTGGTATCTCAGAGTGGTCTTAATTTGCATTTCTCTGATCAGTAGTGATTTGGAACACTCTTTCATGTGAGTGGATATAGTTTCAATTTCTTCCTCTGAGAATTGTCTGTTCATATCCTTTGACCATTTATCAATTGGAGAATGGTTCGGTTTCTTATAAATTTGGGTCAGTTCTCTATATATTTTGGAAATGAGACCTTTGTCAGAACCTTTGTTTTTAAAAATATTTTCCCAATTTGTTACTTCCCTTCTAATCTTGTTTGCATTAGTATTATTTGTACAGAAACTTTTTAGTTTGATGTAATCAAAATCTTCTATTTTGTGATCAATAATGATCTCTAGTTCTCCTCTGGTCATAAATTCCTTCCTCCTCCACAAGTCTGAGAGGTAGATTATCCTCTGTTCCTCTAATCTATTTATTATCTCCCTCTTTATGCCTAAATCATGGACCCATTTTGATCTTATCTTGGTATATGGTGTTAAGTGTGGATCCATATCTAATTTCTGCCATACTAATTTCCAGTTTTCCCAACAGTTTTTTCCGAATAATGAATTTTTATCCCTAATGTTGGAATCTTTGGGTTTGTCAAAGATTAGATTGCTATAGATGTACCCTTTTTTGTCCT